>NW_025787241.1:0-15361 GCF_021130785.1 Homalodisca vitripennis
ATTATTGCTCTAAATTAATTCAAAGTAAAATCATATTTGGTTTTTGACTAATGGGGACAAGTAAAATATGATGTATGTGTGTTCTTTGCTTCACATTGAGTCAGACACGTTTATCAAGAAAAATGGAACTAAAAATTACAGAAAATAGTAAAAGGTAAGTAAAAGATACTGTTTTATTTTAACACTTTATAAAATATAGTTTTTTAAATTTTATTGTTAATGTAAATCAAGCGAGCACGCTGATCAGCATGCTGGGTTTGGAGAAAAATTGATTTTTACAGAGTGACATAAACTGGTAATTATTTTGGCGGATGTCCCACAGTCTGATGCTTCTCCAGGCTTAATGGGCTTAAGTTCCCAAATAAACTCGAAACGACAAGAATAGTAGGTCGAAAGTAAAAACCTGCATTGAACACTGTTGTTTTTAGATTAATAAAATTATGCAAAATGTTTATAAATTACGATGCTTTTAATATTTACATCTTCGGCATTACAGATCATTCAATGGTTGTTTTGAAGAATAAAGTATCTGAAACCAAAAAATTTAAATAAAATGTGCAATAATACAATTGGTTTTTTAAAGAGTCGATTATAGTAAATTGGAATTGGGAATTGGACAGTAATATCTGTTAATGAGAATTCAGTCTCAGATGCGTTTGATTTGTTGATTAATATTTTGCAAGAATTCTTGTAAATATAATGCAAAGAGAAGAACCGCAATTAAAAAGAGCTTATGTAAATACAAAACACCTTGGATAACAACTTGTGGTAATGGGGGGGAGATGAGCCAGAAATTGCTCTAAACGTAGAAGGAGTCGAGAGTCTTTCTGGATTAGTTATTACCTTATATTTTCGAGAGATATCCTATTTTAGCGTATTATAGCATTTTTGTTTACATAATTGTAGAATTAGTTTGACGGAGTCCCTTGGAAGCTATTGATATCTAATATCAATTTTCACCGACTTTGAAATATGGCGAGAAAAGAGGTCATCAAAATCACAGGAATTCCCACGATTTTTATTTATATGTAGAGGGAGTCTGATAGAAGGAAAAAGAATTATACTAGGCTAATGGATTTGCCAAACCTTCATGATTATATAATATTGAAGGAATACTACAGATCATTTAAGGAAATAAGCTAAAAGTATAATATGATAAATGCTAAATGAAAATTATTATATAAGGATTTGTGCTGGACAACACCGACGAGAACAATGGAGAATAGTTACTGGGATTTAAGTGGATGAAAATCTAGATAAAAATAGAAAATTAAAAAAAATAGAAAAAGGATACCTCACACATCATTACCGAAGAAAAGGAGCTTGCCAATCAGAGATTTAACTTCTATTTTTTCTTAACTGCAAACGCGAAAACCATTAAAAACATTGATTAATTAATACGTCAAAATCTAGTGATGTTTAATCAACTATTTCCAGGTAAAAGGTCATCCAATATCATTATTATTAACTGCAACAACGGAATTTGAAGTTTTAAAAACCCAAAAACTTTAAAAAACAATAAAGTCATCTGGAAACGATAACATTATCAGTTACATTTTTATAGAAGAGATATCATAAACATCTAGTTGTTCCAGTTCTGGACAGATTTTATTCATCTTCGAAGCCATGTATAGAAGGTGAATTCCCATCCATTGCCTAAAAGTTATCAGTTGTAATATCTACCTGTTTAGAAAGTGGAGAAAGTAGAGGAAAAAGAAATTGCTATAAGCCCCTATCCTCATTGTGCTTTCTGTGTTCCGCATAAAGTCTTTTGAAAAAAATAATAAAAATAAAGATTATATTTGATTTCTTATAAAATGTGGTGGCTATTTAAGCACACAAAACAATTTGGATATTTAGAGAAAGGAAAGAGTACAGAAGAATGCTTTGTTGGTGTTTTTTTTCTTGAGAATATCTATGATGGTGTCAATGAAAGGTGTCAATGAATAGGCAAACAAATGATTCAAGCTTTATATATTGATATAACAAAGGCTATATCAGAAAACAGTTGAATCATAAGATATTTATTTACGTAAAAGTATATTGTATAGCCGGGTGTGAGAGTGAGAGGTCCTACTCCCAACAAATGGTTTTGAAAGTTATTTAAAAGATAGAAAAGCAGTTGTGTGCAGAATAGGGGACAAGTATACAGTGATTTTTGAAAACAGTTGAATGCTGTGGTACCCTTCAAAGGTTTTCAGTTTCTGGGTCCAATTCTTTTCCTTGTTGTAACATAAATGACCTATGTAATAGGAGAATATAAATGGTAAATTGACAGCCTATTTGCAGATGAATACAGCTCACTGAAACCGTATGCCTGAATTGCAATTTGGAAGCTATTCCCTTAGAAAAATGAATATGAATGATTTCAAAGTTTTAAATTTTTTGTGCATTAATAAAAATGCAAGGCTCCCCTAAGTGACAAAACTAAATTCGATGATATTTAACTTACGACGGATACAAGTAAACTATTTGAAATATGAATGGTATATTATCATCATATTTAAACGTGCTCTGCGAGGTAACGTTTGTAAATTGTAAAAAAGATTAGAGAAAAGTGGACAGATACAAACAACCTTGGGCTTAAACCCATTTGAGAAGCTTTTTATATGTTGCGTGATGTATATCCTCCAAGCCTTTGCTACTGAATGTTTAACCACAGCTTTAATACATTTCCAGACTATATATGTTGGAGGAGGTATGTAATAGAACTCACGCTTGTATCCTCTCATTTACATTTAAAAAATTCCTTATATCCCGCACTTATTACTAAAATTCAAATAAGACCAATCATCTCCCTAGCCACTATTTTTAAAATTTTTAATAAAAACTCCCCTTGCGAAGTAATACACATACCACACATATATATAAGATACATATATTAAGATATTATAGACTTATATAAGAGTATAGTCTTTACGTTTTTTGAAAACTGTCTTAAGCATAAAAGAAACATTTCATAACCATTTTAAAACTAGGACACCATCATCAATATTCAAGACAAGAAAACAAAACAAGTTTGCTTAAAAACATAAATTTACCATTTTTGCAAAAACTCTCATACATGGTGCAAAATTTTATAATAATCGCCGTTCTAGTATTCATCAGAGCTCCATATTTAAATAAATTTAATACGTTCCTTCTGAAGTCAGTATTTAATAAAAAGAGCCCTCTATAGCCTGGAAGAGTTTTTTTGAGCCGTGTATTAAATACTTGCTTAAACTTTCCTTTAACTTTAATTAGTCACATTTAATATAGTTTACATTAGCAAAAAAAAAAAAAAAAAAAAAAACAAACTTTGATATTTTGATACACTTAACTATAATAAATAAATAAGACAATATTAACTAAATAAAAAGCCTAACTAACAATTTAAAAATGAATTTATCTACAGATAATAACATTATTACCGTACTTTTATGTTAGATGAACTGGCACTATATTTTGTATTATTCTATAACATCTGTACAATATGTGACACAATAATTTTTGACACTATTCCTATGTACAATACCCGTACTGTCTTATGAATAAAGAAGTTTTTGAATTTGAATTAAAACCTATTTTTCATAAGAAGCTCAAACCTGGCCCTACACGCACGTAATAGGTATTAAACTTAGATATAATTTCAGTAAGTTTGTTTGTTTCCAGGTTCCCAAAAAGCCTCTAAGCTCATAAACTGTTTTCAAACATTTGAATAAAATAATTAATAATGTGTTACAATTTTATTTTGGATTTTATCACCTTTTATAATTCCAATTTAATTTCTTTTTTATTTTTACATCCATGACTTTGTTTTATTAAATTTTTGTATGGTTTTCCTTATCAATATATATTATTTATGTAGGGTCGGGGTTTCATTCCTTCTTTGAGTTCTAGTTGTATTATGTTAGTTTAAATTATGATGTACATACTTCATCGGGCTTTTGCCTCTATTTGGATGCTCTATTTTATTTCAACAATTATCGAGTTTTTTTTGTAAGTTCTTTTTGATTGTTAAGTTTACTTTTAGTTTGTTTTGAAGATTATATTACTATTTTAATTATTTTTTAAGTTTGTAAATATTTTAAGATCGATGGTTTTATATTGTTTGTTGTTTTTGTTTTTGTATAAAATCTATTGTAAAGTTTGTAAATACTGTGAAATAAAATCCTTTTTTGAAATGAAATGTATTGATTTAAAAACCAGCGGAACTATATTTTTCTCAGTATTGTTATGGTGGTTATGAATCTCAATAATTCTATAATCATGATTCGATTGTTAATTCGATTATGTTGGTGGCCACTTATTATACTGCTCCCATAACAGCTTGATGTAAATGAGTAACTGCTTTTGTAAAATGGAGGAAAGAATTATCCCCATGTGTTACCAGGAGCTAAAGCCATATGTTTAAGCCCACTTGAACAAATTGTGAAATGGAGGAAAGAATTCGGGGAGACTTTAAAAGCTTAGTTATTTGACTGCTATTATCGAACAATTCGATATACTATCCAACTTTTATATGTAAAAATCGTACACAATAAGAGTTATAATAAATTACCATAACAAGAAATATCTCATATATTACAGTTTTAAAAGCATAAATTTAACAATAACATTACAAAACAATAAAACAAATTATGGTCTGGACTTAGATATCAAAGAAACCTTACAATATTTATAACTTGCCCAACTTGATATCAATGAGTAACCACTCTTGTGAAATGGAGGAAAGAATTTTCCCCATGCAGGTCCATATCCACATGTTGAAGCTACATAAACAAATCTCGTCATTTGTGAGAAATATCTCACATATTTTCCTAATATTCGCTATTTTAAAAGTCTCAAAATATTAGTTTACTTCTTGTTGTTTTGTTTATAATAAAACTACTACAACTAATACGTTGAAATCATATGCTAAGTTAAATCAATTGTAATATTTATAATTATTTACTAATTAAAATTATTGAAATTATTCCTTCGGATAAAAACAATCGAACCATTCGATAATAGCAATTGAATAACGGACGTAAGCCGCTTATTAAAGTCTACCCAAGAATTCTCTCCATATGTTACCAGGAACCAAAAGCCCATATTTAAGCCACTTGAAGGGTAGGGTACGATAAGCGTACCCGGTTTTTTATATAAAAATTGGCATAACGATATTACTTAATCATAAACCATCGATATAATCAATCGATACTGATTAATTATTTTGAACAATTAACTTCAATAATCTATATCAACAGCTGTAAACACTTTCAAATAATACTTGTACTGTAATATTTCTATTTTATAAAGTAACATTTGATTATTAAAAAATGGCAGTCAATTTTAGAAAACTACACGACCATTGCTATGAAAGATGATAAGACATGTTTTTCGTAGCTTTCAAACATGTTGGAATTGTACTGAAAAAACCCATTATGTGAAATTTGTGGGAAAGAAACAACTGTAACTGTGAGAGGAGCAAAATATGGTCGTCTTCAGTTTTCCTAATTTTGGTTATAATAATTTGGTTTGATCACTGTAAATATTAAATTCATATTTTAATTTAAAACATATGATTGTTTTTGAGGACTATAGATACTTTACATCGATTGATAGTCTAGGATTTGAGATGCGAATATTAGGTATCGATGATTACATTCTTCGATATAAAAAAAACCGGGTCCGCTTATCGTAACCCTACCCCACTTGAACAAACCTCATCACTTGTAAGAAATATCTCACATATTTATCACCATTTTTCAAAGTTTTCAAAATATTAGGCCTAGTTACTTCTTGTTGTTTATTGCTTACATGAAAATTACTATAACTGAGTTAAAATCATATGCTAAGATAATATAAATTATATAACATCGAATTATTCCTTTGGATAAAAACAATCAAACCATTTGATAACAACAATTGAATAAGCAGTGAAGGACTAAAGTCTATCCTTCAAACTTAAATGGCCCTAATGTATACAAAATTACATCAAAGGTATCCATTACAAGCCATTTTGTTAGGGTAGGGTACGATAAGCAGACTTTCGGTTTTTTATATCGAAATTGGCAAACTTACGATATTTACTCAATCATAACCATTGATATAATCAATCAATACTAATTAATTACTTTGAACAATTAATTTAAATAATCTATATCAACAGCTGTAAACACTTTCAAATTAATACACGTAAGGTATATTTCAAATTTTACATAAGTAAACATTTGATTATTAAGAATGGCAGTCAATTTTAGAAAACTACACAACATTGCTTTGAAAGATGATAAGGACATGTTTTTCGTGGCTTCAACATGTAGGACTCGTACCGAAAAACCCATTATGTAAAATTTGTGGGAAAGAAACAAATAATGTAACTTCTGTGAGAGGAGCAAATATGGTCGTCTTCAGTTTTCCTAAATTTTGGTTATAATAATTTGTTTGATTGTTGTTAATATTAAATTCACATTTTAATTTACAACATATGTTTGTTGTTGCGGACTACAGATACTTTTATATTGATTGATAAGTCTAGGATTTGAGATGCGAATTATTATGGTATTGGATGATTACATTCTTTCGATATAAAAACGGGTACCGCTTATCATACTCTACCCAAAGGACACCAAAATCTCCCCTAAGGAAATTGACCTACACCTTAAGGGGCACTTCACAAGCAGGTTATAAGAAATATAAAATTGTTATTGGAATACAATTTCACTGTGTGTTAAAATACTTACACCTTGCCCAACTAATCAGCCAGAAATCCTCCTCAGAGGATACCGTAAACAATCAAGCCTAAATGTTTACAACCAGGTCATTTTATACTAAAGGTTTTCAAACTTATTGTTTTTAAATCATTAAAACAGAATCTCAACCTCAAAATTTTGGTGGTTTTTTTTTTTTATTTTAAGCTCAATAACATGAAATGAATACACTAACCCAATTAAAAATCAATGCAATGACTACATTATAGTAACCAAATTTTAGTTTCAAGAAACACTTTATAACCTAATCGACTATTCAAAATCATCTTCATAGCAAACTCACTCGTCACTCCTAACAATAATTTATTTGCCAAACTTCACTTAGTATGTAGTAAAATTAAACCACCCCATCACGTCAAACCAAACCGAGAAGGTTTAGCGGTCACTGTATTTATCGTCCGTCTGTTATTTCCGTGCAACAATTTTTGCAGTACAACAATCTTGAAGGCGCTAACAAACATTTCCAAAATCTGAAATAATAGTATTAACACTAATTATTAAAAAACGATCTTTCACAAAATCTACACAGTTATTCGTAATTTATTACTTACCACAAAGAATTCCCTGTTAATATACTTTAATTATACTTTAATATACCAAACGTTCAAAAAGGGTGGTGTCGGCCGTCAGAGGTTCTATCGTCTAAATTAAATGCAACCGTTTAGACGGGCGTTCCTCGTATAAAAGGTCACTCCCTGAGACTTAAACCAAATCAAGTGCCCGCAATGAAACTTTGTACACAGTTGCTCTATAAGCTTTCAACTTTAATATACTAACGTCAAAAAGGTGGTGTCGGCCGTCAGAGGTCCTATCGTCTAAATTAAATGCACCGTTAGACGGGCGTTCTCGTAGTAAAAGTCACTCCTGAGACTTAACCTAAACAAGTGCCCGCAATGAAAACTTTGTACACAGATGCTCTGTAAGCTGAACTTTAATATACCACAATGTCAAAAAGGTGGTGTCGGGCCGTCGTCTCAGAGGTCCTATCATCTAAATTAAATGAAACCGTTTGGACGGGCGTTCTCGTATAAATAGTCACTCCTGAGACTTAACCAAACAAGTTAACCGCAATGAAACTTTGTTTACTAACAGATGCTCTGTAAGCTGAAACTTTAATATACCAACGTCAAAAAGGTGGTGTCGGCCGTTCCAGAAAGGATGTCCTATCGTCTAAATTAAATGCACCGTTTAGACGGGGCGTTCTCGTTAATAAACGTCACTCCTAGAGACTTAACCAAACAAGTGCCTGCCCGCAATGAAACTTTGTACACAGATGCTCTGTAAGCTGAACTTTATATGATACCAATGTCAAAAAAGGTGGTGTCGGCCGTCAGAGGTCCTATCGTTCTCAAAATTAAATGCACCGTTAGATGGGGCGTTCTCGTATAAAAGTCACTCCTGAGACTAAACCAAAACAAGTGCCCGCAATGAAACTTTTGTACAACAGATGCTCTGTAAGCTGAAACTTTAATATACCAACGTCAAAAAGGTTGGTGTCCGGCCGTCAGAGGTCCTATCATCTAAATTAAACGAACCGTTGAGCTCCTTAACCAAACAAGTGCCCGCAATGAAACTTTGTTACACAGATGCTCTGTAAGCTGATACTTTAATATACCAACGTCAAAAAGGTGGGTGTCGGCCGTCACACATGAGGTCCTATCGTCTAAATTAAATGCACCGTTTTAGACGTGGGTCCTGTTCTCAGTATAAACGTCACTCCATGAGACTTAACCAAACAAAGTGCCCCGCAATGAAAATCTTTGTACACAGATGCTCCTGTAAGCTGAACTTTATTAAATAATACCAATGTCCAAAAAGGTGGTGTCGGCCGTCAGAGGTCCTATCGTACTAAATTAAATGCACCGTTAGATGGGGCGTTCTCGTATAAAATGTCCACTCTGAGACTAAATACCAAAACCAAGTGCCCGCAATGAAACTTTGTACACATATGCTCTGTAAGCTGAAACTTTTAATATACCAAACGGTCAAAAAAGGTGGTGTCGGCCGTCAGAGGTCCTATCATCTAAATTTAAACGAACCGTTTGAGTCTCTTAACCAAATCAAGTGCCCCGCAATGGAAAACTTTGTATCACAGATGCTCTGTAAGCTGAAACTTTAATATACCAAAACGTCAAATAAGGTTGGTGTCTGCCGTCAGTGGTTCCCTATCGTCTAAATTAAATGCACGGTTAGACGGGCGTTCTCGTTATAAAAGTCACTCATCCTGAGACTAAACCAAACCAAGTGCCCGCAATGAAACTTTGTACAACAGAGTGCTTCTGTAAGCTGAACTTTTAATATACCCAACGTCAAAAAGGTGAGTGTCGACCGTCAGGAGGTCCTATCGTCTAAAATTAAATGCACCGTTAGATGGGGCCGTTTCCTCGTATTTAAAAGTCACTCCTGAGACTAAAACCAAACAAGTGCCCGCAATGAAACTTTGTACACAGATGCTCTGTAAAGCTGAACTTTAATATGACCAACGTCAAAAAGGTTGGCATGTGTCGGCCGTCAGAGGTCCTATCATCTAAAATTAAACGAACCGTTGAGTCTTAACCAAACAAGTGCCGACAATGAAAAAAACTTTGTACACAGATGCTCTGTAAGCTGAACTTTAATCACTATACCAACGTTCACAAACAAAGGTGGTTGTATCTGCCGTCAGTGGTCCTATCGTCTAAATTAAATGCACGGTTTAGACGGGCGTTCTCTTTATAAAAAGTCACATCCTGAGACTTAAACCAAACAAGTGGCCCGCAATGAAACTTTGTACACAGATTGCTCTGTAAGCTGAACTTTAACTGTACCAACGTCAAAAAGGTGGTGTCGGCCGTCAGAGGTCCTATCGTCTAAATTAAATGCACCGTTGGACGGGCGTTCTCGTATAAACGTCCAACTCCTGAGGACTTTAAACCAAAATCAAGTGCCCGCAATGAAAACTTTGTACACAGATGCTCTGTAAGCTGAACTTTAAAATATTACCAACGTCAAAAAGGTGGTGGGTCTGTCGGCCGTCACAGAGGTCCTATCATCTAAATTAAACGAACCGTTGAGAGTCCTTAACCAAACAAGTGGCCCGCAATGAAACTTTGTACACAGATGCTCTGTAAGCTGAACTTTAATATACCATACGTCAAAAACAAAATGGTAGTGTGTCTTGCCGTCGGAGTGGTCCTATCGTCTAAATTAAATGCACGGTTAGACGGGCGTTTTTCTCTTATAAAACAGTCACTTCCTGAGACTTAACCAAACAAGTGCCCGCAATGAAACTTTGTACACCAGATGCTTGTAAAGGCTGAACTTTAATGTTACCAACGTCAAAAAGGTGGTTGTCGGCCGTCAGAGGTCCTATCGTCTAAAATTAAATGCACCGTTGGACGGGTGAAGGGCGTTCTCGTAATTAAAACGTCACTCCTGAGACTTAACCCAAAACAAGTGCCCGCAATGAAACATTTGTACACAGATGCTCTGTAAGCTGAACTTTAATATACGCAATGTCAAAAAGGTGGTGTCGGGCGTCAGAGCGTCCTATACGTCTAAATTTAAAATGCACCGTTAGATGGGGCCGTTCTCGTATAAAAGTCACTCCTGAGACTAAAACCAAACAAGTGCCCGCAATGAAAACTTTGTACACAGACTGCTCTGTAAGCTGAACTTTAATATACCAACGTCAAAAAGGTGGTGTTCGACCGTCAGAGGTTCCTATCGTCTAAATTAAATGCACCGTTAGACGGGGCGTTCGTCGTATAAACGTCACTCCTGAAACTATAACCAAAACAAGTGCTCGCAATGTGAAACTTTGTACACAGATGCTCTGTAAGCTGAACTTTAATATACCAACGTCAAAAAGGTGGTGTCTGTGCCGTCAGTGCGTCCTATCGTCTAAATTTAAATGCACGGTTAAGACGGGCGTTCTCTTATAAAAGTCACTCCTGAGACTTAACCAAACAAGTGCCCGCAAATGAAACATTTGGTACACAGATGCTCTGTAAGCTGAACTTTAATATACCAACGTCAAAAAGGGTGGTGTTAGGCCGTTCAGAGTGTTCCTGATCGTCTAAATTAAATGCAACCGTTTTAGACGGGGCGTTCTCCGTAATCAAACGTCACTCCTGAGACTTAAACCAAACAAGTGCCCGCAATGAAACTTTGTACACAGATGCTCTGTAAGCTGAACTTTAATATACCCAATGTCAAATAAAGGTGGTGTCGGCCGTCAGAGTCCTATCGTCTAAATTAAATGCACAACCGTTAGACGGGGCGTTCTCGTATAAAACATCACTCCTGAGACTAAACCCAAACAAATGCCACGCAATGAAACTTTGAACACAGATGCTCTGTAAGCTGAACTTTTAATATACTAACGTCAAAAATTATGTGGTGTCGGGCCGTCAGAGGTCCTATTTGTCTAAAATAATTGCACCTTTAGACGGGGCGTTCTCGTATAAAACGGTCACTCACTCCCTGAGACTTAACCAAACAAGTGGCCCGCAATGAAACTTTGTAACACAGATGCTCTGTAAAGCTGAACTGTAAGTATACCAACGTCAAAAAGGTGCTTGTCGGCCGCTCAGAGGTCCTATCGTCTAAATTAAATGCGCCGTTAGACGGGGCGTTCTCGTATTATATATAAAAGTCACTCCTGAGATCTAAACCAAACAAGTGCCGCGCAATGAAACTTTGTACACAGATGCTCTATAAGCTGAACTTTAATATACCACGTCAAAAAGGTGGTGTCGGCCGTCAGAGGTCCTATCGTCTCTAAATTAAAATGCACCGTATAGGACGGGCGTTTGCTCGTATAAAAGTCACTCCTGAGACTTTTATAACTTCCTTGAAATACAAAATCAATTATGTTTGTATTTCCACTTGATTGATTATTAAAATTAGCAACCTTAAAGATAGTATCTTTCCCACATAATCCTTTGTTTAACATCTCTTTCTCTGTATACAGTTGCATTTCTCTTGTAAACCTCGCAAAAAAACTGTAAGATTTTCAAATTCCGATCCATATATTCGCTTCTGTACATTTCCCTATTAGGTTTGCATTATTTTAGAGGAGAGTTAAAATTCTTCTCCGCAGCGTTATATTGTATTCTCTCATAGTACATGCTGGTTAGTTTGTTTACTACGTCTGGTTCCAACATATGCTCGTCCTAACTTCCGCGTGGGCCCGATGTTGTAATGTACCCCACAACGCCATACTCATTGCCCGAAAATAAACAATGGGGACCGTCTCCCCTTATAAACCTTCAACTCTTTCAAACACCTTCCTAAAAATAAATATGATTTATGATGTATTTATTATTGATAACATAATACGCATTATTGATTTACATATTTACAATTGGGTCACCATCCTATATAAACTTGTTTTTGAACTCAAATAAGCAAAAAACTGTCTCATTTAGAAGATTAGGATAGAGTTTTATAACCGAGAAAAAAATGAAAAAGTATATATTTTACTTATATCGCCCCTCCTTCATTTGGTTCTTAATGATTTATCTATTGTCCAGGACTATTCAGGCCAGTCTTTCAACAACCTCTTTTTATCTCAATAGCACATCATTTTAAAAGTCATTTTTAAATACTAACACATTATACAAAATTTACACAACTATGAAACCTTTGTTTAAAGTTAATACTAGGCCTACCTTGATCTCTGCTATTATCATTCCATAATGGGTAATAAGCGACACTCCACGCAACAAAGCCATGACCAAAGTAGCACGATTTATTCAAACCAACAGGATTTAGTATAACTGACAAATACCTGAAAAAAAATATCGAAAAACATGTATCTTCGGGTGCCAGTCAGTTAAGGAGGATAATGTGTTTAAGTTGGTAAGCGCTAAATTACATGATGCATTGATCTATTTTTAAACGGATTACTTAATCAAATGTTTTAAATTCAATTAGTTTCCATTTTACTAAAATTATTTTAATTCCATAATAATACTTAAATAAATTTCAAATTGAAATCATCAGCTTTTAAGTCACCGTTAACTTATAATAAAACTACTTTTATTATTGGATATGGATAGATGGTGTGTTAGCACTATAAGGGTCAAGAATTTTAATGCACAGCAAAAATAAAATAAATTTGTTTGTTTGTTTATATTTTTATTTTTTTTTTGTAATTTTTTTTTTTTTTTTTTTTTTATTTTTTTTTTTTTTAAAAGCACTAGGGGGGGCGGGCATGAGTCTGATCTCTATCCACTATTCTATTTTTTTTTATTTTTAATATATTTTAATTATTATTTATATTTTAAATTTTTATATTTTATTATTATTTAAATTAAAAAAAAAACTTAATTATTAAATGTTAAAATATTATTTTTTTATATTCTTTTTAATTTTATATTTAATTTTAATAATTATAAATTATTTATTATAAAATAAAAAAAATTAATTAACTTTTATTATTTAAATTTTTTTATTTTATTATAATTATTTTTTTTTATATTTTTATTTAATTAATTTTTTTTTTTAATTTTTTATAATATTTTTTTATATTTTTTTATGTATTTTATTTATTTATATATTTTAAAAGACTTTATTTTATTATTTATTAATTTTATAAAAATTTAATTTTTAATTATTATTTTTATTTATAAAAATATTTAAGTTATTAATTAATTTTATCATCTTTATAAATTTTTATAGTTATATAATAATTTTTATTATTATAATTTATTATTCTTAATTTTTTTAATTTTAAATAATTTTATTTTTAATTTATTTTTACTTGTTTTTTTATATAGTTTATGATTATTTTTAAATTATTTTTTTTATGTTTTTTATTTTATTTTTATTTTATATATAAAATTATAAAATATATTTTAAATTAATTAAAATTATAATTATTATTAATATTTTATTTTTATTTTATAAAAAAATATTTTTTTTTAAAAAGACTGGCCTCTGTATGTCACTGTTCTCAAATACCCGCGCATGTTTTAATTGTCATATTTATAATAAACACGTGCACACAAAAATAATATAATACCGTAATGCTCAAGTTTAAATATGGACTTTGGAAAATATTTTTAAATGCATCAATAAATCCTACTTTAATAATAGGGCGATATGAATGTCTGTATTACAAGTGAAAGAAATTGCGATCGGGTCAAGAATTATATTAATTTAATAATCTTCCTTGCTGTGATACAGATAGGCATGGTATAAGAAACAAGTATCGTCGTGTAATAATTGTTAATTTATGCTTCATTTACAGGTAAAATGTTTTGTCTAGAAAATCGTTATTACAAAATTTTAATCCATGTTTTGGAACTGGTGATGAACAAAATAATTTTTTCTGTAAGAAAGAGTTTTTAAACTAAAAAAAAGTTTTTGTGTTTAGAATACGTGTAACCACTGAGTTTTGAAAATTAACTGTTAAGTATAAATCTCTTTATTTTATTTTCCGTTATTTGTTTAAAGTACGAGAATGTTTATGTTAAAATTCTAAACCTTTGTTGCTATTTGGATAAATTAAAATAATTCAATTGAAGCCTACATCTGTTGTTTTTCAGATGGCATGATATACTTACATAATTTCGATTTCACTATTTAGTACGAAATGTATGATTGACTTTATCTCATATCGTCATAATTATGTATCATTAAAAATTTAATCGCGAGTGATAAGTATAAAATATTAATACCAATTGATCCATTACCAGGTAAAGTAAAGTTTATAATAGGTTTTTAAAATTTTAAGATATTAATTACCTCAGATAACTGGAGTACAAGAGGATCACAGTAGCCACTCCGTGTGGTTGAACTTTGCATATAATGCAAAACAACGTTCACAGATCACAGACCAATCCAAGAATGGTGCCCCAAACATCCCTCAGGCATCGTTTTTTACTATTTATTTGACATATTGGAGATTTACAAACGGGGAACAGAAGGCAAGATGGTCCTAGGACTACTGTTGGGTTTTCAGCAAAGTGTGTGGTCCAAACTTTCTACGGGGTTCAAAGGGCGCCGCCGTGTGCCGCCCTTGCTGCCAGCAATCTTTGGAATAGAATTTATGATTCTATTGGCAAATCACAATATTAACTTTGCTAGTAGAAGCGAAGGACATCGCTACCTACCATACAAAAGAATGGGATTTGCAAAATCAGTGCTAGGCATTTTCCTCTTCAATGTCTTTCCAGGGACGTTTACCCTTAAAAAAAAAAAAACTACAAGTTTTAAAAAAAGATCTATACTGTGATTTTATAAAAAAAGAGCGCTATTCAAAATAATTAAACAAATACATTTTGCTACATCTATAAATGCAGGATCTATGTACAAATGGTTTCATGGCGGGCACTTGTTTTGGTTTGGTTCTCAGGAGTGTAGTGACTTTTATACCCGAGAAACGCCCCGTCTAACGTTTGCATTTAATTTAGACGATAGGACCTCTGACGGTCGACACCACCTTTTTGACGTTGGTAATAATAAAGTTCCAGCTTACAGAGCAATCTGTGTACAAACGTTTCATGGCGGGCACTTGTTTGGTTTAGTCTCAGGAGTGGACTTTTATTCGAGAACGACCGTCTAAAGGTGCTTTTAATATAGGGACGATAGGACCTCTGACGGCGACAGGACCGACCCGACACCACATTTTTGACGTT
>NW_025787242.1:0-13893 GCF_021130785.1 Homalodisca vitripennis
ATTTGTTTTTTGCAGTCTCTTCAGACTTAATTGCAGAGTCTACACTCCCGAGTCCTCATTTCGTAAACCTAAGAGTGTTTTAGGTGTTTCCTGAGCGATAGTGGCCGGTGTCCCAGTGAATCAAGGCAATTCACCTTGCATTAAAAACCCGATCCCTCCCCCAGCCCCATCAGCCATCTTGGTGAAATCCGGAGCTAGAATCGGCAAGCAGTCTTTTGCCGAGAGCTTGTCCTTGGTGACTTCTGCCACCGCAAGCGGTGGATGTCCTTCCTGGACCATTTGTGCTTTATACTTTGATAAGCGGCTGATCTTGGCTTATACCACAACTCGGAGATTTTTTCTGGACCGGTGTATGGGCAATGCTTGCTCCGCTTTTTGGCAAGCCTGTCGGCGCAGAATTTCCGTTGCCAACCTATGGCCCTGTGTGGCCTGGGTGTAACCCAAACCAAGAACGCACACAGTTGCGTGATATCCAAGGCTTGCAGAGAGTGTTAAAGCCACTCCCACACAAGCTTGGATGGTTAAATGCTGTTGGAGTTCAAGAGCTTTTATAAGAGCTGCATCTGACTGTCTGACATTATACAGATGTACATTTCCTGGTACCCTTTCTGGTGAGGCCTAGGGTTTAGGCAACAGGCTAGGAATACCATAGATTTCGGCTTGAAATATGGAGCCAGTTCCGACCCCAAAAACTGTCCCCCTCCCCGCTCAAGGGGCAGTTCTAGGGGATTGACTTAAAACACTCCTTATATCCAGTTCTAACCCTTAATAAGCGAGCCATCCCGTGTACCAGACAAAGCTCTTTCTTAATTGGTTGGGATGATTATCTTGCGATTTTCCACTCATCCCCCCCCCCCCTTTTTCCTGGAAAGTAGAAACAAAAAAAAGATGACAACAGAGAATGGCATTATTGAATACGAAACTCCGGTTCTCATTGTGTCGGCGAGACCATTCTTTCGAGAATAAGCGCTTGGGTTTACAGCTTCAGTGATGGCGCCATGGCTCGCGTTAGACGCGCCATTTCCTCCACAAGCCAGCAACCATCAGCCGATGAAGCTGACTATAACGCGCTTCAGCTTTTATTAGTGAACATCAAGAGGTAGGGGGAAGTCCTAAAGCCGACCTCGTAGGGTCGCATGAGGGATGCTCCTGATATGCTCCGGTTACAAAGATTGTGCCAAGCCTTTGTAAGCTTTCAAGCTTTGGGCTCTTTGGCAGTTACCTGATTCACCTTTGTCCACCAGGACTGAATGAGACCATAAAGTGATTTGAGGCCTTACAACTGCTTTGTAAAAGCCATAGTGCTATATGGAGGTTTTAACGCCCCATGAGATTCCTGCAAGACTCTCCTGGACGTCATGAGCGCCCCAACTTTTGCTTTGTGCAGGAAATTGATTAAGATGATCATTCCATCGTAAGCTTATGGTTCTAGAGTCAGTCCCTAAAATATTTGACGTGTCTTTGAACCACTGCCCAGCTGAGTGGATTGCGAGTTTTCAGCCTAGAAGAGAGACTCCTAGGTTCTTTTTCCTAGTGAATGGTACAAACCTACTTGTCTTAGAGGGATTTACTTTCAAGATTCCCGTCTCCCTGACACCAGTTGTGTACAATGTTGAAGGTTGGTATTCATGATAATCAACAACAACATTTGTGTATTTTCCCCTGTACCTATAAGGACTATGTCGTCTGCATTATCCTTGGACATAGATTCCGTTGTTAGTAAGGTCACTCAAGTAGACCATCTACTACTAGATTCCACTAGTAGGACGGTGACAGGATGCCTCCTTCGTACGGACTATCCCCGTGTTGTGGGGTGCGATCACAAGCGATACTTCATTGATGATCGGCCCCTGCATCCGTCTGGAGCACAGCATGGCCCTAAGCCCACCGGCACAGAGCTGGCTCAGGCCCACGTCGCTGGGTGCTCCCACTTACCCATTGCAGTGAATTTGGCATTGTCGAAAAGCTCCCTTCAATGGTCCTATGAATGGTGCACAATGCCAATTTCCTTGGCGGACAGGCTACCTCAATCCTACTGACTAATTGTGTGCAGTGGGCTGATTCACTAGGATTTGCCTTGCTTGGTATGCATGTTGGGTTGCGATGAAGGGGAGTGTCTGAGAGAACTCCCTTTCTCAGGGTTGCCTCTCCACCAGTCTTTCTAATGTTTTCAGTAGGAAACGAAGATAAACCTGATGGGACCGGAAAAGTCACTGGTCTATTAATCAGGGGACACAGAAGTAGATCCGCGATCCTCTCCATTTTTAGGGATGAAGACCACCCTGATTGTGAGAACGCACAGACAAGTTGTGGTATTGTAACCCATAGGCTAGGCTCAGCCCTGAATAGTTCTCACTATAGAAGGGTAAGGAGATTCTCCGGCCCTTGTTTGAAGCAGGGCCGGAAAGAATTCCATACCCCTCCATGCAGATTTGAAAGGGGCAAAATTTAGGAAATTGCCCAATTTGGCTTTTAGAGGAGAGTGACAATTCCTTCTGGCCAATGGCCCAGCTACCACTCGACAAGCTCTTGGCCGTGAGGCCTGCCTCGTGATTACCAGACGTTCCCAGAAAAAAATAATTTAACAACCAAATCAGAATAAATTAATATTAGATTTTTATTATATTTAAAAATTAAAAGACTATTGTCTTCTTATAGAAACCCAATGTTTACTCAACCATATTTTTTGAGACTTTTGTCTTTTTAACAAAATTATAATCTAAAAATTTCTCTCTTCAAAAGAAAATAAGAAAACTTATTTTAAACTTTAAATTTTAAATTTAAACCAAAATAAAATAAACACTGATTAACTATTAGGTTAGGCAAAGTAAAAACCGAAACTTCAGGCTAAAATGTAAATCCTTTTAATTTTTGTTCATGTTAATCAGCATAATAAATTAATGGAAGATGATAGAATTTGAAAGTAAAAAATTTTTGCTTTGGTTTGAAATTTATGCAAAACTGATAAAACTTAAATCACTTTTTTTATTTTAAATAATTTGGCCATATAATAAATACGTTAGCAATTTAATTGTAAATCAAAAGGTTTGTTTTTTCTTAAGTCATATTGGTAAAAAGATTCAATTATGTATCTAATTATATAAAACGTTTAAAGTGGGCCAACTTGTAGTTTGAATTATAAAACTCAATATATAATTATACGTAAATTGGATAATGGTTTGATATAACTTGAGGTAATAATGAACGTAACATTATGTGTTAAGGCAAGTTGTACAACTATTTTAACCACCTTAAACTTGGATTCACTAACATGTATTTTAGAGTATTAGAGAGTTTTAATATGTAAAATTTTCATTGATGATTTTCAGAAAATTATTTTATTCATTTCAATAAATACCTATAATTTTACTGTAAAATAAATGTTATTGTATTTTTTTCTATATAAAATGTCAAAATAATGTTTTAGTTTGCATGCAAGATCTTTTATTCTGTGATCCTACACTCTGTGTTAGGAAGATATGGACAATCAAAAATCAAAATAGAATTAAGTCTATCAATCCATGGCTGATGTACATAAATAACCCACATTACTGTATGTTATTTATACACAGGTAAAAGTACGCCATACCATGTGTGTGTAACTGGCATCGCTCCACCCAGCAGGGATCACCCTCTGGCTGGTTTATACCTTCCAGTTGAACCCACTACTGGGCACATTAAAAACCGATGTGTCACTTTAATCTGGGCAAACCTTATGGATGTCCAGTAGCGGCACATCACTAACTGCAAATGTTGAGATTCTGGGGTTCATGGGCAATTCGATAGGTCTAGTCTACTGTGAAAGATGACTGTTGGAGTTGGTGGGGTTTTGTTTCCCTTACCTCAGAGGTTCTTAACCTCAACAAGGGTCTGGCATCCCCTGCCTACTTTGACTGGAGAGGCTGGTTCAGAGCTGGCCTCCCCCTTCTTCCGGGATGACTTTGAGATGTAGTGCCCTAATTCTTCCTCATGGATCTTGATAGGAGGCGGCCCCTACTCCCTAAAACCTTACCCATCCTGAATATCCCTATCACTCCGGAAGCAGCGCAAAGGTTCTTACAGGACTAAGTGCAATTTATAAGCTTCTTGTCCTAAGAGAACTAAAAAAAAAAAACTTCCATCGCTCAGGTTGTGTGCAACCTCAAATTCTATAGCTCGAACTGCCCTGCGCACAGATAAACAGACAGAAAATCATACAAAATAAGTTTTTACATTCCACTGGCAGGAAAAAATAGAAAATTGTGCCATCCCAATGAGTGATAGTTTTCAATAATGTCAGCTCTAAAATCCATGATTGGACATGCATTTCCAATTCTTGTCTATATAGAAATGAAGTTCATACAAAAATTAGTCTACAGATCCATGGTTGGACATGCATTTCCAATTCTTGTCTATATAGAAATGAAGTTCATCATGCAAAAATTAGTCTACAGATCCATGGTTGGACATGCATTTTCCAATTCTTGTCTATATAGAAATGAAGTTCATACAAAAATTAGTCTACAGATCCATGGTTGGACATGCATTTTCCAATTCTTGTCTATATAGAAATGAAGTTCATGCAAAAAATTAGTCTACAGATCCATGGTTGGACGTGACATTTTCCAATTCTTGTCTATATAGAAATGAAGTTCATGCAAAAATTAGTCTACAGATCCATGGTTGGACGTGCATTTCCAATTCTTGTCTATATAGAAATGAAGTTCGTGCGCAAAAATTAGTCTACAGATCCATGGTTGGACGTGCATTTCCAATTCTTGTCTATATAGAAATGAAGTTTCATGCAAAAATTAGTCTACAGATCCATGGTTGGACGTTGCATTTCCAATTCTTGTCTATATAGAAATGAAGTTCATGCAAAAATTAAAGTCTACAGATGAAATCTTTGTCGATATATCTTGTCCACATACATTAACATTTATTTGATTGAAGGAGGAGCTCTTCTTATTGGATAAAACTATTTTCTATAAGATTTCAAAATACCTAGTGTAAGAACATTAAAATTATTGGACAATTGTGAGTTTTCTTTTATAAAAAATTAACATTTATATTCATTAAGTTAGTTACTGAAATAAAATTTTGTCACTGACTTTCTATTTAATTTTTTGTTTGTTTTACTCTTTGAGAGAAACTGTCACATATTAAAAATCTTATATGACTGTAGTAAGTTTATTTACAGATTGATATATTCTGCTATTTTCTTGTTGCAACGATTACCCATAAGACCAATGTAAAAATATCCATGAACGCTCAGCCAAATCCTGTGGAATGGTGTATCAAACTCACTGTTGCCTATATAGGAATAAAGCTTTATGCAAATAAATTTCAAGCCTATATGTTAATCGTTTTTCAAGATATCATGTCATCATAGAGAAAGATAGACTGACAGACACAGACAGAAATGAAATTTTCCCCAGAGTCTTGAGTAATAGGCTTTGCTGGTGCTCAGCCATAAACAACATAGTATTATACATCATATTAGTTGTAATAAAATCATTACCAATGAACTGTAATTGGAAATGCTGACCATCACATGAAAAATGGTTTAGATTGGAAATATATATCCATTATATTTGTTTTTATTCTATTAAGTCCAGGGCCTTACTTAGTTTTGGCGAGCCCCGGAAAAGATATTTATTTAGCTGTGCCCCATCATGTATTGCCACCCCCCCATACAAGTGTGGTGGGGCCCCAGGAAAACTGTCCAAAAAACCCGGTCTGTGTATGGACCTGATTAAGTCTTTCAGCTCAATTATAAGATTCAAGTATTGATTTCATATTTAGATTTCAAATAGTTTCCTAAAATAAACATATAAATCAAGTTTCAAATAAAACAATATAGTTGAACAGAAAAGAAGCAAAAAAAATCATAATTTGCTGACTTTCCTCACTATATTTTTACAACAAATATAACAGTTTGCCTCAAAAAGTGATTAAGAGCCATAAAATTTATTCCACAGATTTCTATTTTTATTCTCATTTATATTTCAGACACAAAATTTCAATATAAATAAGTCTGTGAACATAAACTCTAAACAAGCGTTTAACATAATAATATGTTTTACACTTTTGTTAAATGAGTTAAATTATTTGTTATTTTCCTAACTACCTGTATTTTTTCTTCTCCTATTTACTGTATTTTCTGTCTGTTAATTTTCCAAAATCCATTATTTTGTGGAACCTTCTCATATTTTTGAAACTATGCAATGTTTAATATCACTATACTGACTGTGTAGGCCCAAGAATTAAGAATTAATGTTTATTGCCTAATTAAAATCTGTTTAATTACATATTTTTCATGCAACAATGTATAAAATTTGCTATAAGAAAGGTAATTTATTTGTTAGAAGTGTATGCAAATAATAAGATTGTCTTATTCCTATTTATAAACGAGTTTATATTTTGCAAGAAAGGATTAAATCTAACATTAATAAACTTGTTTCAGGCTCTTCAGGTACCTTGGAAGGACCTCCTGTCGTCACCACCTCCAGTCTGGGCCATAAATTATAACTCATGGAGCAAGTGTGTTTGGATATTTTACTGTTGTTAACCAGTTGCCTACCTTCATGAAGTACATCTTAGCTTTTAACATTAAAGAGGTAAGTTAATAGACAATATACTTAATAAATAATATCTTTGAGACTTGTTAGAGGTAAAAAATGTTTAACGAAGGTAACAGTAAAAATAACGGTGAAACCATACAACTTTGACATTTGGAACACTCTGTATACAAGAAGTGAAATAAATTAAAACTTTTTTCTCAAAATGAATAGTGAATAGATACCTCTAAAATGAGGTAAGGCTGGACCTACTTGTACATTTGAAGATCTTTCAAAAATGACCTCACCATTTTGGGGTATTTTTGGGTGTATTTTCCTGTATTTTTTCAAAGGGTTAAATTTTGGGATTTTTTGTTACAACGAAGAGGGTAGGTTTCTCGGTTCAGCTGCTATACATTGCAGACTGGTGATCTGCCTCACCCTGTAATTTTTTACTCTCAATTGATTTATTGTGTTGAGATATGGGGAAATACACTTAAAAAAAATTAATAAAATTGTATTAATACAAAAAAGCAGTACGTTATATTTCTGGTATTGGCTATAAGGATTCATGTAAACAAAACTTTCAAGAACTTCATATTATGAGAGTCCCTTGTTTAGTTTACAAACTGTTGCTTTATATGGCTAGGTCAAACAAACTTAACATATCAAAACCTCCACCAAAATAACACATGGGGAGCAAACAATATTGTAACCAAAAAACTGACTTCCAAACAAAATTCATTAGCAACATTATCTCTTGGACCAAAATTATGGAATACACTGCCAAATAGATTAAGATCAGTGAAATTTGGTATTTTCAAAAGACAAATTGGGGTTTTCCTTTTAGAACACTCAATCTATGAAGTGGATGAGTTTTTTTTGTATTAATATCATGAATTAAACAATTATTGTTGGTCTGTAATTAGTTTTTGATTAATTAATTGATTTGTTTTAATTGATTTTTTATTTATTTAATGTATTGCTTCTTTTAAATATCTTGACGAACTGGAGGATTGCATTGCTCTTGACACTGAAGTGTACAATGATGTGTTTTTCAATGTGACAATGTATGACAGATTGCCATGTAATCTTTACCAGTAATAAATGACTATTATTACTGTTGCTAAGAATGAGGGCTGTGTCATATGCATATTGAAACTGTTTGACAAAAGTTGTGCAAGAAGTCAAAAAAGATTGTTTATTAGAAGAATGAAAAGAATTAGTTCCAGCACTGACCCATGAGGTTTTTTCTAGGTGTTGTGTTTTTTTTTTGTCCGCCACAAGGCCTGTTAGTACTTGTTTGTTTAAAGCAGCAATGTAGGCTTTCTTGAGTTTGTTACTTTTAGCATCCAGCCTAGCCTTTGTTACATGTCTTTTCTATCTAGCTTCTATGTATGAACAAGCAATGTTTCTTGGCTTGTTAAAGGAAATTTTGGAAAGTGTTTGAAAGAATTGTCAACATTTATTTTTTTATTACTTGGGCTCTATCTTGTTCTGCCAGTAATGTTTTTAGATGTTCCAGAGTTCTAGTGTTGATGTGGTGTTGTTTTGATAAAGGGTCTGAATTACTCCCCATTGTTATATTGATACTGAGACTTGAAGTGTATGATCCAACAGACCTGTAGTGAATAATTTTAAAACCTACTTTGTTTTCATTTAGGTTAGCACAGATGAAGTCAATGGCTGTCTGGCTGTCCTGTTTCTCTGGTAGATTCAGCCTTACTAAATCATCAGCTAACAAAGGCCTTTATAGTTTATTTTTGAGGCTATGAACATTGATGTTACACATGGTGATGATTACCTGATTCAATCTCATAGCCTCATCCAGTT
This sequence comes from Homalodisca vitripennis, assembly GCF_021130785.1. Taxonomy (NCBI): domain Eukaryota; kingdom Metazoa; phylum Arthropoda; class Insecta; order Hemiptera; family Cicadellidae; genus Homalodisca; species Homalodisca vitripennis. The sequence continues at coordinate 8,373 of NW_025787242.1, forward strand.
CAGTTGTCAATATTTCAAGGGCATCATCTAGCTTGCTGCTTGGTGGTCTACAAGCCAGAATTAGAAGACAACCTTTCCTGGTTATCAGTTTCTTTTTACATATAAGTTTCTCTGATACCTGCTCAGATGCTCTTATAAGGTAAAGCTGATCTGACAGCTCTTGTTTGACATATGCTATCACACCACTTTTTCTATGTTTTTTCTCTAGTAAAGCCTCCCAATGCTGCATATCCTTGTATCCTGCAGTATTTTATGTTTTCCTTAATTAGGCATATGCTCAAGTACAAAATTAGGACAGTAAATTGTTGTAGATATTGAAAATCAACAGATCAACCTGAAATTAGGCTTTATTACACCTAAAATAAAGCAAAAGATAATAAATTTACAACTCAGAATAAATATTTACATAATTAAAGACTGTAAATAAAACAATAATAACAGCTGATAAAACTGATTCTATGGTGTTTCTAAGATAAATCGATTAGAATTAAATACTATAAATGTAAACTAGTACAGTAACAAGAAAAATTAATATATTTTGTTTTTTTACTTGTGTTAACTTTAGGATATTATCTGTTGTAGAATGGTCTCCTTTCAAGTTTGCCTTACTTCGGGAAGTATCTGATGGGCCATCTGCACCAGTTCAGTTGCTGATTACTTTAAGAGCTTCTGGAAAACTTTCAACTACTGCAACTAGGAAGCTTTTCACAACATTCGGTAAGACTATGTCTCATCGTAATAAAAATTAGAAAGTATGGCAGGATTTGTTAATTTTCTACCAGTTTGATTATGAATAAGGTATAATTATTGAGATTTGGACATTCAGGCAAATATCATCTACATTCTGGAATATGGATGTATTCAGAGAAGAGAACAATAACAAAACGTGATATAAAATCAATATAATCAAAGAGAAAATGTTATGATTCTGTATAGAAACATTGATGGCTTCGTAACAAATTAGACAGTCTCAGTTCTGTTAACCCAGAGATAGTTGTACTCATCAAACATGGGTTGAATAACGAAAAACTTGAACAAGCCCACTTAGTTAACTATAATCTGGTAACTGAATACCGGAGAAAAGCCCACATCAAGGGAGGTGTTGCCTTTTATGAAAACTTGGAAGTAAAACGAAAAGTATTATCATAGAAGAATGTAATGAGGAGCTCATCTGCAAAATAACAGAAGTCACAGTTTACACAAGTAAGAATAAATTTGTACATTCTTGGAGTATACCGACAACTAGTGCACCCATGACCGATAAATTTACAACTCTGACTTCATGACAAAATTCCTAATGAAAATGGTGGTAACATATCTGTCTTGTTGGGGGTCACAAGATAGACAACGTTTACAGTTCAAGGGGAGAAAATATTTCTTTTAACAAATTTTTAAATTTCAACGAGATAATTTGAGTAGACCTCCCACCAGCAAGAAATATCTAGCACCTCTATCTCTTCAATTGATATGGTCTACACCAACCTTAACCCAAACAGTCTCATGTTGACTACTCCATTAATATCTCTCTGCTCATACAGGACAACTAATAACCTCTAAACATTCTGGCTCAAAAACAAAAAAGAAATTCCCAACAACGACAAGGAGGCACCTTAATGCGAATATACTAGGACTTAAACCTTTCCACGTTTATTACAGGAAATCCTGCATGGTAAATAGACTCCACACGTGTATGAAGGCAAATGTCACAATCTAAGTTTTGTCCTCCATTACAAACTATAGTTTGTAAAACTGGTTTTAATGTGTTAGAATGCTAATTGAACGTCAGGTAATAGCTGCGTTGTAATTATTGTTCTCACCCACGTGTTATCAATCCAAAACTGGTTTGCTATAGCAATTCAATGCCATTTAGTTGCTTGTACGCTGGCACGTTTTAATGCCTTTTCCATGTGGGAGAATGACAGTACAATTTTTGAGATCTTAGTGCAAGCATTGTTCTTGTGCTGAATTTGCATGTTATATTTTACATCTGAACATTGTTTACAGCTATAGGAAGACTAATTGAGAGTTTCAAATTTCATTACTATAAAGTTAGTTGCTTTTTCTCTTTGTAAGTAAATTGGCAATATTCATAATTTGTTTTCTACATGTATTTATTTGTAAAAATATGAAAGTCTTATATAAAAGCAGATTTTCTATTTTTTATTTTTTGTAATAAGTGCAGAAATCTTAATTGAAATAGAACATTAATTTTTTTAAGCTAATTGTACACTAGGAAGAATTTAAAAATTACACAAAGAAATAGTTGAATTCAACAAGAAAAAAAATGGGAAAACACATATATACAGATCCACACAACCCTCAGTCAACAGAGTAGTGCCTCAGGATTGTGTCCTGAGCCCCGTCGTTTTCATACTGTTTACTAACAATTTCTCCAGCTTCATCAGGGATGGCAATACCGAAACCATAATTTATGCATATGATACAACTCTCCAGTTAAGACATGATGTTTACACGACCAGAATTACACTTGGATATTTGATCAACAACAGATAAAGCATTCCAACACATCCTTCAATATGATTTGGCCATTAATAATGTCAAAAACAGCAGAGATAAATTTCAACAGAAAGCATGAGCAAATTCCTGAAATCCCCAGAAAATCACAGTGGAAAAAAGTGCAAAACTGCTAGATCTAAAAATTGATGTTGACCTCTCTTGAAATGATCACATACATAACCTGACCAAAAAGCTTTCATGCAGCATATTTTGGGGTAAATAGTATTGAATGTGTAGACTGAAGGTCTGAAAACAGCTAATATGCAGTGATAGAATCATATATATGTATGGGGCTGATCTCACGAGGAGGAGCATTGGAGGCAAACCTTAGTAAAATCCTAGGGCTCCAGAAAAAGGATAATAGAGCATGCTTAAGCCTTGGCCCACCAGACAACTGCAAGGTAGCTTTTAAATCCCTGAAGCTTCTAACATCATATCACTCTACATTCAAACAGTTGTTATGTGCACAAAGAATCTTGAACCTTCTCAGAAACATGGATTTCATTCTTACAGTATCAGAAGGCACTGATCACTGTATTCCAACCCATCACACAACACAGTTCAGTAAGATATCCTCCTTCATTTGGTTCTAAAATCCAAAACTAGCTCACAGAGAGCCTCGAGAATAGTACAGGGATTAGACTGAAAAAGCAGCTATAGGACTGGCTAGTGGAAAGACCAGTGTACTCAACAATAAACGAGTTCTTCAACCAACTAAATTAAAAACTTCTTAAAATCTTAAAATTAATGAAATAAAAAACAATGTGAAGCAAGAAATATTTCAATTTTTTAATTACACCATTGTATTTCTTTAAGAAATTAAAAATAAAAATATTGTCTATTGTATAAATAAAGAAATTTATCTGAAGCATTCAAAGGGTAAAATACCTACTAAATACTAACTGCTAGTTGGGAAAGAGTCTATCAGAAGCTTCAAGTAAGAAGCTTATGCAAAGTTTATTTGGACCTTTTCAGCAGCCCTTAAACATAATCTGTCCTTTAAAAACATCAAGATGTAAACCCAATAAACATATAGATAGTGTATTTCAACAAGAAGCTGTGGATATCAGCTTAGAAGATTATTTATTTAGGCAAAAGAAAGAACCATGGAAACAACAAGCCAGAGAACAGGTTGATGGCCAAAAAATAAAAAAGCCTATGAACTGAAAGTGAGAGAATTCACAAGGGTGGTAAATGAAAACACATATCACAACTAACTAATTTAATCCAAAGCCATTGGTAGTGTGATCAACAGCAACCATGCGTCCAAAAAAACAGTCCAAGGACATTACATGGTAACTTAATGTAGAGAAATGATTGCTCTAAACAACATTAAACCATCTAGTAAAAACTATGTAATGAACACTTCACCACAATCGCTGAATGGTGCCACCAACGATGGCAATGTTGCTAAAGTGAACGCTCTTGTACAATCAGACCGTCAACAATCCGTGAAATGACAGAAGAATGTAACATTTCATTTGGGTTTCATGAAGAAATTTTAATAGAAAAACTTCAAATGCATTGTATTGGGCAAAAATTTGTTCCAAAACTGTTTAACCCAAGAACCACAAACAACACCGAATTCAGGTTTTTGGGGAACTTCTTGAAATGGCAAATGACGACGAGATCTTCTTACAATGTTTCATTACGGGAGACGAGAGATGGGTTTTTTGGTTATGACGTTGGAAACAAAAGCCCAATCATCACCAGCAATAGATGGACATCAAAAGGGTCTCCAATACCCAAGAAAGCTGGTATATAATATATTATATACCAACTAAACATGCACCATATTTTTTATAAGTTACTAGCAGTCCTTATAAAAATCATCATCGCATCTTATAAATTCATCGGGTTCGCTTTGCTGTGGTTTGGTTATTTATAGGATTAATATTATGTGCAAATTATGCATTATTATGTACTGCATTATTTCAAGTACAGTAAATAATAAGTAATATCAAAAATTCTTTATTGCTTACATATATATGTATTAACCTATGCCTTCACCGGCAATGTTATATTTATTTCTTGGAGTTAAAGGAATATAGTGGAATGCATATGACTTTAGTTCCAATATTATATTATATTATATTATCATTTGAATAGAGGAACTCACCTTTATATGAAATATAGTACAGTAAAAATAATTTATCTGTGCCTATTTCTAAAGCTCTGACTAGAGTCCTAGATCTAAGTAAAGAGTTTGTATGAAATTTTACTTGAAATGCTAAAAGAACACTGTTTTCTTTGGAAAATTTAATGAAAATGGTTTTAAGCTAGATTGATGAAAAACTACTTTTTACTACTTGATGAGGCTGTAATTATATATACTCAAATCCCGTGACATAATATAAAAAATATTTAAGAACGAATACTCAATAGATTATTGTATTTTTACATTGGTTTAATCGGTAACCGTGATTGGCAACAAGAAAATCACAGAATAAACTAAATTTGAAAACAAACTGTGAACTATAGACTTAAAAATTTGCATGCAAGCTCAGCGAATCCTGACACGTGGTGGTGAGGTATAATCCTACTTTGGTTGAACTAGACCGGATAAAAAGTTCAAATTTAAAATGTTGGAATTATCTAAGGTTTTTACTGTATGTCTATAAACTGTATATTCAATTTATATAAAACTTATTGTATGGCCATTGAAAAAATAAAAACTGAAACGAAAGGAGTAGAATCGCTTTATATTTTGTCATATATATGTTGTGATAATATACAAAATAAAATATAATAATTATTACAAACATATATAGATAGAATATAAATATTTACTTTACTATATTAGTTGAATTTAAGTAGGCATTAATTAATGTAGGAAGCAGTTTTTTTTTATATTTATTGTTTTCATAACTAATTTTTACAGCTGTAACACTGCCTGGTTTCCTGATGATTGCACAAGTATTCTTTGGCTGTAACAGAGTGAGCTCTATAGCAATCTTCACTATTGCCCTCACCATCAATGGAGCTGTCACAGCTGGCTACCTCG
>NW_025787243.1:0-14474 GCF_021130785.1 Homalodisca vitripennis
AGATTGAGCCGGAAAGAACGCACCTCAGTGGTATCCGATCATAATGTACTAACTCTACGACATGTCTGAGTTTTATTATCGTTGTAGTAACAAACACACCCAACTGTGTGTACTTGCCTCATTCTGTATGCCACGCCGCCAGATTGAGCCGGAAAGCAGCGCACTCAGTGTTATCGATATAAATGTACTATTATCGACATGTCTGAGGGTTTATTATTATCGTTGTGTAACAAACACAACCCAACTGTGTGGAACATTTGCATCATTCTGTATGCCACCCCGCCCAGATTGAAGCCGGAAAGAGCGCACCTCAGTGGTATCGGATATACATAGTTTCTATTCTCATTCTCCGACATGTCTGAGTTTAATTATCGTTGTGTACAAACACACCCAACTGTGTGTACTTGCATCATTCTGTATGCCACGCCGCCAGCTTGCGCCGGGAAAAAGAGCGCACTCTGTGTATCGATATAATGTACTACTCTCGACATGTCTGAGTTTTATTATCGTTTGTAGTACAAACACACCCGCACTGTGTGTACTACTTGCATCATCTGTATGCCACTGCCGGCCAGATTTAGCCGGAAAGAGCGCACTCAGTGGTATCGATATAATGTACTACTCTCGACATGTCTGAGTTTCATTATCGTTGTGTACAAACACATCAGAAAGTGTATACTTGCATCATACTGTAGGAAATCTAATAGTTAGGTATAATAAAAACTTGAGTTTTAAAATTATCTGTATATAGTTGTACCGTAATGACGAATAACACAATGGGGGTGGTGACTTCTGAGGTCGTAGTATTAAATACTAGAAATACAAAAGTTTACTTGATAAGTTCAGTTTAATTACAAAAAACTTTAAAAGCACCACTTTTAGAATGGTAAAGGAAAGTTATGTAAAGCCACGTTGCTGCCAATTAGAATATAATAACTAAAAAGTATATCTTCCAGGTGGGCCTAAAATATCCAATGTTCTATTGAATTATGCGTACGATGTTTTACTTTACAAAACAATAATATTTTCACTTCCCTTCGCAATAGGTAGACCTCACAACCCGGGTGTCGGCCGTCTTGGCACGAGACACGCTTGAAGCTGTTAGTCTAAGAAAACGGTTATTTTTACCTAGAAGATGAGAAGAAGTTGAGAAACTGGTAGCCATCTATTCAAACAACACGTGAGATACATCAGCTACGTAAAACTCGCCTAATACATGAATTTCGCGACGGTATTAGCCATTTAATGATACAAATTACTATTTATAAACAATGTGCTCGTCGGGCCATAAAGTCGACTGCCACAACCTTTATCTAGTCTCCATCAAGCAAATAAAAGATCTTCAAGGGGTAAGTTACTTTACTATTCACATCTTTACTTTACGTTACATTCATTCTTTATACGTATTGGCATCAAAGGGCTAATTTAAGAATACAAAAGATAAATTTTACTTACGGACAAAAGCGCGCGAGGTCTGATGGGTTACGTAGTTGGGCCTGCTACAAAGGGTTTAGAAGAAAAAAAATTCCATACGGCGTGTCCAATTTAGGTAGTTACTCCGGCCCAATATATTTAGTTTCCGGAACATTGGAAAATAAAAAAAAAAAATGGTAAAATAATATTATGATAATACTGGCTGATTAGGGTTGCGAAAATTTACATTGTTATGAAAATTTAAATTAACTAGATCTTAACCGGTGACAGAATATCCCCCCCTGTTTTTTGATTTCGCAACCTAATTAGTCGCTTTTACTTTAAACATATTCATAAATAACAAAACTTAATTCAACCTTTTATTAATTAACATAAATTCAAATTCAACCATAACAATACGATAAAGCGCGCCACGGGGTCTTCCAAAAAGTATTCCTATCAAATCCGCTAGAAATTCGCATGCCAATGCAGTTCTATGACGGCTCGCTTAGGGACCAAAAATAGAAAATCAATTTAGGCAAAAATATTTTCATGCAGTGCAACGTTGCAGCGTCTATTAGAATTTGCGGGTCGTTGCAAGAATAAGGGCATTTAAGGCGATTAACATCGTAAACAAAGTGTAGTGTTGTAGTGTTTTTGTTATATAAGGCGCCACATTACATACATTCTTTTTTGCATTCATACCAGTGTTTTGTTGTAACAGTGATTTTGCCTATTAAATATACACCCTGGAGATTTTGCGGACAAGTTGACCAATATGGATCGAATACTTTGGGAATGGAAACGTACCCCTCACGAGACGAGCTAGAGTTTCCTCACATTTCTTAATTAATACTGCATCACTCTCTAATATATATTTTACATACAAACATCCTATACATCCTTACATCTACATGAATTTTAAACACTTCAAATTATATCTAACAAAATTCCAAAATTCACACATATTCGGCAATACATACAAAACACAGACAATTTATTCATATTTTGATTCCCGTCATTACAAACAGTCAGGGATCACACTTTGTCCCTCATTTCTTTATACGTAAGTCTATTTACAAAATTTCTTTTTTCTATATTTTATTTCCCATTGACATCATTATTTTGTTTTCCCCGTTTAAGGAATTCACCAAACAGTTTTAACTTCCTGGATTTTATCTTATCTTTTAAATTTGGCAGCAAGTGGTTCCTTAAGCTAGGGATACTACAAAAAATTTTTTTTAATTAATACAGAACAGGTCTTAATTTAATTTTAAATCTACAATATGAACCTTTTTTACATTCAAAACATTTTCAGTGTGTTGTACAATACAAGTTACAGGGCATAAAAAATATAAAATTCTATAAATTCCTACATATTTTGGTGCTAATTTTTGCACAAAACTTTTCTACCTTATTGCTTAAATAGTGGGTTCTAATCCATACTAAGGAATGCAACTTAAAGGGATGTTTTACATTTTGCTCTGAGTACTTTTGTCTATTACTGTTATGTGCTATACTCCTTTTTACATTCACCACAGCTCTCTTTAAATTGTTTACAACAGTTTCCTTGGACAATTTCTCACCAATTAGATCATTTAGCTTCCATAAATTAGATAAAGCATTATTACAGGAATGATTAAACATTAAATCAAAGGCAGCAAAAACCTGTGCTTTCATTATGGGCGGTGTTTAAACTTAATTGTATATATAGCCTAGGTCATTATCCCAATTACTATGACAGTTGTGATAGAAAACGTAATAATGTAGATATGTTTCTAATATGCCTTTCTGATTGATTTCCATTAGCCCTGTAAGGCGCTAGTCTACGGTGTTCAATAAAAATTCTTAAATAAGAACTTCTTAAAATATAGTGATGTAAAATATGCGGCATTGTCTGACACTATTATTTTAGGTACAGAAAAGTTGTTAAAAATTATGCGGTCTAATTTATTACATATTTCAGCACTCTTACATTCCCTCAAAGGGATTAGCCATAGAAATTTACTGGCAGCATCTACAACTACAAGTAAATATACATTGCTGTTTCTAGTTCTCCACTAAGGGACCTAAAAGATCTATGAATAAACAATCCATATTGTTCTTAATGGCACAGATACTAATTCGCCTTCATATTTTCTTTGGCACACTTTACTCATTTTACAAACATTACATTCTTTGACTTTTGCCTTTATAATTTCGTCTAAATCAGGTCTATAAAAATACTGATTAATTTTTCTTTGCGTTCTAGCAATGCCTAAATGACCTCCTATTAAAGAACTGTGGAAGAATGCATATACTAATATCAACTAACTGTACAGGCAAAAATATCTTACTCTTACTTTTTACATTCCTTTTGTACATCAGTAAATTGTTTTTTATAAAATAACATAAATTTTTATTATTGCTTTTTACAGATTGAATGAATTTTCTGAGTTTCTTTATCTTGAAGTTGATATTTTTCTAAATCTTTAAACGCTAATGGCAAATCATTAATTAACAACCACAAATTATCCTTGTTATTGCACTTATTATTTATCTGCATTTTAGGCTTTACATTAGATGTTGGTTTAAATTTTTGCCTTCGGGAGGAGTTTGAATGGCAGAAGGAAATCGATAATCTATTTTTATCCTGGTCTGGACCGTTCCGGCAGTCACTGGGGCTCGGATCAGCTGTTCCCGTCGACTCGCCCTCAAACATACGTGATAGGGCATCTGCCAGTGCATTATCGGTGGAACTTTTAAAATTCAAACCTCAAATGGCAAATTCAAAATCCTCTCGATCCACCGGGCAAGTCTTCCTACCTTCCTTTTGTGATTGAGGACATAGGATAAAGCTTGGTTATCAGTTATTAATTTAAAGGTTCTTACTTCTAAAAATTCGTGCCATTTTTCTATGCAAATTAGTGCACTCAAAGCTTCTTTTTCATAAACAGTATATTTTAATTCGGCATCAGTAAATTTCCTAGAGTAATAGGCTATTGGCATTAATTCATTTTGGTCGTTTTCCTGTAACAAACAACCACCTGCGGCTATTCCACTAGCATCTGTCATTACTATAAATTGCTTTGAAAAAATCGGCTAACTGAGTACAGGAGGAATTCATTATAGCTTCATTTAACTTTACAAACGAACCTTGACATTCACTTGTCCAAACAAATTTAGCGTTTTTCCTTCTTAAACGATTTAAAGGGATTACATAAAATCGGCATAATTATTTATAAATTTTGAAAAGAAATTAGTCATACCTAAAAAACTGTGAAATTTGTTTGGCGTTCTTAGGGCGGCATAAATTCTCTTATACTCCTTGTTCGCTCGGGATCTATAGTTACTGTATTATTTTTTATTAAGTTCCCCAAAAAGGAGATTTCCTCAAAACAAAACTTTGCTTTCTCTAGGTTTGCCGTTAAGCCCATGTTTGCTTAGTCTATTTACAATCTCTCTGACATGTACTAAATGCGAATCAAGGTCTTTACTGTACACTAAGATATCATCACAAAAATTTATCACATATTTAAATTTTATATTGTCTAGGACTTTATCCAGATAGGCGGACAATACAGCACTACCAACATGTAAACCAAAGGGTACTCGTTTAAATTTATATTTACCAAATATAGTGCTAAATGAGGTAAGATCTTGACTATCAGGTGATAATGGACATTGCAAAAAACTTTTTTCTTAAATCTATTATTGAAAAATATTTGGCTCCACTAAGATGTTGATAATAATTATTTAAATCACCAATGGGAAAATCAATTTTCTGTAACTTTTTATTTAATTCGGTATAATTGACTACAAGTCTGTCCTTTTTGGTTTAAAAAGGCTGGACTGGAGTAGGCTGAAGTACTGGGTTCAATTATTCCTTGGTCCAACCAATCCTGTATTATTGTTTTCATCTTATTTACAGTAGGAGGGCTCATAAAATAAGGCCTAATATTTACAGGTGTGGGGTCATTTAGAACTAATCTCACTTCCAAATCTAGAGCCTCTCCTAATTTTGGATTAAAAACATTTGGAAAATCCCCTATAAGGTTTTGTATCTCAGCCTCAGCTCTAGTGCACCCTATTTTTACATCAATGCTGTTTACTTCATATTCAAAAGGCTGTTGTCTGACAATAGTTATTTTCTCATTACAATTGAATTTAAAATAACATGAATCTCCATCAAGATCTAAAATTAATTTGCTATTAGATATAAATGGGTTTCCCAATACAATGTCCCATTTTAAATTATCCAATACAATAAATTTTACTTTCCAACAAAATTTAGAAATTTTTATCTCAGCATAACAGTAACCAAAACATTTTATTTCAGTGTTATTTGCAGCAAACATTCTATCATCTGACTTCATTAATTTAGAAACATTTTTATTCAACAATAGGCTATCATAAAATTCTTTACTAATTATATCTCTTGTAGCACCAGTATCTAATAAGCAGTTTGTTTTTACATTTTTACCCCCTATAGCTTCAATTAAAGGCATATTGTTACACTGTCTAACATTTAGTCTTAAATTAGGTTTTCTATAGTTTAATTTACTCCAATTTTTAATTACCTTACCATAGACTCTCATAAAAATAGTGTTTTTCTTTTCTTACTGTATTAACTATTTATAAAATTATTATTCTTAAACTTATGAAACCGGGGAGGGATATTTTTAGGTGTTGTGTGTAATACCACTCCCCTATCAACTAGTTTTTTGGATTCCTAAAAACAATTTTTTTGCTAAAGTGGCTAGGCCTATTACAATTGAAACATACTTTGGGCTTTTAATAGTAGGTCCTACTATTCCTAGGTTCAACATGTGGTGGATAACATGTTGTTAACATATGTCTTACTTAAATTGTCCCTTAAGTTATCATTTTAAAAGGTTATATTGTTACTAGCTATACACAATTTTTCCAAATCTGTAAAACAAATGGGATTGTTTTTCAAAAAATCAACTTATTTCTATCTGTAGGTTTAATACCTCTTTTTATACAAGTTACCAAGTCCTGTTCACTTATGTTACACAATAAAAACTTGACTGAGCTCTTTGATGTCATAGATGATTATTCATACAGTGGCTCATCAAACCTTTGTGGCCTATAAACTAAATCTAGTCTCAGTCTTTCAATTAGGCCTACAGGGATAAAAGCACTAATTAATTCCTATGTAGATAGTTGACATTTGGCATGACAGACTTACACTGTATTATTTTGGCTAAAAAGTGGACCTTTTGCATAACATGGTAACAATGCTAAAATTTCATTTTCTGATAGGCTAGTTTCACATTTTAGTTTTTAACAAAGTTTTTAAAAGTTTATTTAGCTCAGGTACTACTAAGCCATTTGTTACTGTAAAATTTTGTAAATAACATTCTACAGGGTTGTTTAACTTATTAAACATATTTAAACCAGACATAGGTTGACTAATACAATCATTGTTTGCCATTTATAAATAGGCATTTATAGGACCAAAGTGGTGGGGGTACTTGGCAGTAGGCTGTGATATTTGTTGGTGGTTGTACAGAAATAGGGCCTATTTGTATCTTTCAGCTGCCTGTTCCATAGCCCTCATCTTGTTCTAAATGATTCATTTAAAATTGGCTTCTATACACTTTAAGCTGTTCTAGGTTCACTGTAGGTAGCAAGTTTTTAGTTAGCTAACTGTTGTTCCAATCATTTACTAGCCTACACTTTAAAGCTGATAAAGTTTCACTATGTACAACAACCTTTAGTTCTAGCTGGTTGTCTAAAAATAAACGGTTTATTAAAATGGTTTACACTTTTCTTGGAATTTGGTGATTTCTAAAGGCGTGAACTAGCACTGTTCAATTCACTGCACCCATGATTTCTAATGAATATCACTTTTTCAACTGAGAAGTTTTACTTCTCCTGATTTGTGGTGCTATTTTTTAATAGGCTACTAGGAGTAGGTAAAAATATTGTTTTTTCTTCAAAACACTGTCCCTTAAGGAAACTTTCCGAGTTCATTTACTGTTTAACTGTTCAACTATTTAATTTAATACCTCTAGATATCAGTTCAAATACCAAACTCATCTTTTAGACAAATATTCTATTTTAATGGCAGTTGCATTGTAGGCGTTTTCAACCCAGTTGATGGGCAGCTGAGTAGGCACATCAATATGCCATGGAGTTGGCCGAAATAAATAATATATGTGTACCCGTATGACGATAACCTACATGGACGGGTGGTGACTTCTGGACGGTTCCTGGTTGTAATTAAAAATGACTTGAAATGTCACAAAGTTTACTTATAAGTATTCCAGTTTAAGTTACTCGAAATACGTTATAAATGCACTCACGTTTTAGAGTGGTATAAGGGAATGTTATGTAATGCCACGTTGCTGCCAATTAGAATATAATAACTAAATAAGTATATCTTCCAGGTGGGCCCTAATATAAAAACTATCCAATGTTCTATTGAATTATGCGTACGATGTTTTACTTTACAAAACAATAAATATTTCAACTTTCCCTTCGCAATAGGTTAGAACTCACAACCCGGGTTGTCGGCGTCTTGGCACCGAGAACATTGGAAGCTTGTAGTACTAAGCAACGGGTTATTTTCTATGAAGAGGAGTAAGAAGTTTTAGAAATTGGTTAGCCATCCTATTTCAAACAACACGTGAGATACATCAAGCTACGTAAACTACGCCTAAAACAATAATTTCGCGACGGTATTAGCGCCATTTTTAATGATACAAATTACTATTTATAACAATGTGCTCGTCGCCATAGGGACGATCGCCATCAACCTTTTTATCTATCTCCATCAAGCAAATAAAAGATCTTCAAGGGTAAGTTACCTTTTACTATTCACATCTTTAACTTTACTTTACATTCATTTTTATACGTTTGGGCATCAAAGGGCTAATTTAATAATACGAAAAAGATAAATTTTACTTACGGACAAAAGCCGCGGCAGAGGTCTGATGGGAGTTGTGTACGTAGTTGGGCTGCTACAAATGGGTTTTTAGAAGAGAAAATAAATTCATACGCGACCTGCCAATTTTAGGTAGTTACTCCGCCCAATAATTTTAGTTCCGGAACATTGGAATGTTGTACAAAATAATATTATATAATACTACTGGCTGATCATGATTAGGTTTTGCGAAAAATTTACATTGTAAATGGAAATTTTATTAAACTTAAATTTACGGTACATTTATTGCGGTTTTAAATGCCCACTATTTATGCTTTAGTTATTTTTCTAATAAGTGGCAAAGTTTCACAAGGTGAGTGAGATTCAATTCGCCATAACGAAGTCTCGGATCAAGAAAGTGTGGTAGTTGTGAATGGAGTCTTGAAAGTCGGAGGGATAGGAGCACTCAGACTAAATTTGACGAAGCAAATTTTTCCAATAAGTTTAAGCGGGCCGATTGGTACTGGACGATGCGGCAAATCATGATATTATTCACCCGATCATTGCCGCACTCCAAGCCCCAGCCTCCGAGTCCGGTGCCCATTTGTGGTGGCTTCTTCACATACCGCCGTTTTTATTTTTCAAATCGCTCCTTTACTTTTGACTCCACAGAACGCCAACAATTCTCCCGAATACTTTTAACATTCCTTTGTTTAGAGTTCAGGTGGTTTTTTTTTACTTCACAGCTTACTCGTTATTCTGCGACATGATTTGCTTACTATAATCGTCCTCCGAGTTGAGTGAAATTAAATTTTATTTACCCACTTTTTAGCTTTACGACAATTATTATCAACAGTGTACTAAAATAATTCGTTTATTTGAATACAATTCTTGAGTTGCCCAGAGGTTAAACAATTTTACATTGTTAGTCATAATGGTACTGATTACCATTCCCCACATTATTTATCAAGAAGTTTAGTTACTATCAACTTTTTCAACTCTCCGTTTTACCGAGGTTCATCTTTTATATTCTCATATATAATAAAATAATAGCCTTTCTTATTAATTCAATACCTTTCAAAAGCCATAATGATACATCCACTCTCTGGTTTTTTTGGGTTTTTTGTTTTTAATTGTAAAATCCATCAAAGAAAATCGTAGTAAAAATTGATCCACTTTAGATTGGTTAGTAAGTTTATGGGCGTTAATTAGGGATGCTTTAACTGTAGTAATGCACGATATTTGTGTGTCTGAAGTTTGATGCGCCATTATTAACGCCCTACTTTTCTACATGGGCGTAGAGGACCGGTTCGTGAGGGTCAGCAGTTTATCAAAACGTATAAACACAGGCCGGACACCCATGCAACGATTAACAATACAACTCGAGAGGGCGTAAAATGCATGCCGTTGTGGTATCTTTTATTTGCATGTTATTCACGCCTGTGGTTTCCACCGTTAATCCTTCCAGTTAAAAATAGCGCTTCCAAGGGTTTTAAGTGAATGTTTTTCAAGGCGTATTGATTATTCTGTTTTATCGTCGTGAAATAAACCTTTTCTTTGTTTGAAATTCATATTCACTTCGCCTTGTTAATAGCTTGGTAATATTGGATTAACATATATTTACCCGGCACTGAATGTCATTCTGGTTGCTTGCAGTTTCGCTCCCTGGAATTAACGCAACCTTCTGACGGGAAATTATGTCCATTTTATGATTCATTAGGACTTCTTAGTTACCATCACCAACTATATTAATAGCTTCTGATACGAAAGTTGTGACAGTTTAATTCTATCAAATAATAATGGTACGGGAAACGATAAAAATTAGTCAATATAAACCACTGGGACAGTTATGTTGTTTAGTACTAATGCAAACGTCCATAGGGAAGTGGACGGGGAAGCTCAGAGACTGGGTGGGGATTGAGTTTTTCTCTTTCTACGTAGTTATCATTGAGTTGTTATATTTCACTTGAGTTGGAAAAAATATCAAAATTGTGAAATATTTATATTATAATTCAATAAATAAAATACTCGTAAAACACAACTTTTGAGATTATAATTATATAAAATTTGATTTATTTTGTATAATTAATTATAAACTAAAACGACGTTCACAGAATATTATCTATCCCGGAGGACCCAGGAAACCCCCCCACCCTGGGGGGGTTGGGGGTGGGTGGAGGTGGGGGGGTCCCGCCCCTCCCCCCCCCATCCCCACCCCACCCCCACCACCCCCGCCCCCATCCCCACCCCCCCCCACCCCACCCCTCCCACCAACCTAAAATAAATACCAACAAAACACCCCCCCCCCCCCCCGCCCCCCCAACCCCCCACGCCGCCAACCCAAATGCCCGCGCAGCTTTCAGACAGTCCAGGCTTGCTGTTTGCCAACGTCTAGCGTGAATAAACGAACCATTTAGCCCAACTTCCGCTTGTTCCTCACTGTCTCAATGTAAACATTAATTTAAAACCGTATTAAGGAGTTATGTCGTTCTCCACTCCTTAAGGCAGAATAGACATCTGACTTTCGTACTAGTTGTGAGAAAAAATGTGGCCTAGACTTATAAATCTTGTCTGAGGAATTATAATACCCAGTGCCTTAGAATCTAAACTATGGCGGGGATTTTAATTTCTGAAGATTTCAAATATATACCTATTTATTCTCCTGTTTTAGATAAAGTGGGTCAAAATCCGTTAACTTTTCTGTAGACAAAATAACTGTTTTTAAATCGATATTTTTAATTAATAAGGTAATCTAAAAGAAATTATAATCATTTGTAAAAAAGATTAGAAAAACTATTTCTAGTTACCTCATGTTCAGGGCCTGCGGGAGGGGAATGCAGACGACACCATTCGGTGTTGCCCCGTACTGATGACGACGAAACTAGACATAGTGCAAATCACGTAACATAATACGTGAATGATTTGTTAAATGTGCAATTACATTCCCAAAATTTATGCATATGCAGATGACACATCCTTAGTATGTTCTTCATACAGTGCGGACGGGGCTTTTGACGTGGATTACACAGGATTTAGACATAATTTCGGAATGGTTAAATACATAATAAACTTCTCATAAATACAGCTAAATCAAAATGTGTTTTATTTTTTGATCGGAATAAGGAGAAGTAAAGAACTTCAAATCAGCTACAAAATTTATTGCCACACATATCAATGTCTATATAAGTGTTCTTGCAAGGGGAAATCGAAATTGTAGATTATGTAAAGTATTTGGGGGTTAATAATTGACAGGAACTTAAAATGGGATCACTATATAAATTATTTAGCAGGAAAATTTACGAAACGTTAATTATATTTTTGTATTTTTTAAGAGATTATATAAAAAAATGAACATTTGAAGCAGTTATATACTTCCTGGGCTGAAGGCACCATTCGGTTTGGTATTTTACACTACGGAGGAACATATCAGAGTATCCTAAAACCAATTATAACTAATCAGAGATTTGCAGTTAGAAACATTAACAATATAAAAAAATTTGAACCTGTCTCACATTTGTTTATAGAACAACGTATACCGAACATTAACCAATTGTATGTGTCATGTATTTTAAATTACATTCAACAACATATCTTTAATTACAGTGTTAAGCAAAGTAAGTAAACTAAATCTTAGATTCATCTAGTCAAATATCATTAATTGTTCCTAAATTTTACGAAAGAAATCTCCAGGCACAAATTTTGTTATAACGGTATTAAAATTTATAATAAATTTTTGAAGGAATGTGGTAATGAATGATCTGTTTTTTCAAGGTAAGCCCAAATTCAAAATGGAAAGTCAAAGAATATGTTCATAACAATATTACGTGAATCTGTCCGTCTATAACCCTTCTTTCAATGAATGATTCTTGAATTTTTTTTTATTTCACGATATTGGTGTATTTTCTGTTGATTTATAATGACTAAAAATTTGTTATAGTATTTATTACAGTTCGTTTATTTGTTATATATCTATTTAAATGTTATTTGTATTGTTATTATAATTAGAGATTTTATAATGTTATCTGTTTATTTATTGTAATTCATATGAATAGTTATTTTGTTTGGCTTTTTTATTTATTGTTTGTTATCATAATAATTATATAGATGTATATTGTTGTTATTTGTATTAATAGTTTTAATATATACTTATTATTGGCTTATGAATGTATGCGTGAATATGTAGACTTGTTGTTGTGGTTGGTCATTGTGAAAATTGGATCTGGTATGAGCTGGGAGTCTGTTGGCTTTTCTTTAGTTTAATATTAGTATAAGTTATATACCATATAAACATTGTATAATAATGGTTAGTAGCAGGATTAGTTTGTTAATTTAATGTGCAGTCGACCAAATTATATACAAATTTTATGTGATAGGTGTAAAAGATTTGTCCACACGTGCATACTCTGCACTTGACAATATGGATATGCCACAAATATATTGTAAAAATAAAGATTTTTGAACTGTGAACTGTGATAATAAAAGTCTATAGGGTAATACGAACACGTGTCTGAAAGAGCTAACGAGTATTTACAAATTCATTTGCAAGCAAATAACCGGTTGCAATAATGTATGACATTGTTATAGCGATTCGATCGATAAAGTTATACTAAATATTAATTTTGAGTTCTAGAAGCAAAATTTTCATTTGTTTTTTTTGGAGATATCAGAAAAAGTGTGTGTTTTGAGTGTGCATTGTCCATTACATATGCAATATAGAAAGAAAGTAAATGAAGAAATAAAACAATGTTATGTAATTTACATAGTAACTACGGTTTTTTTCTAGCAAAACGTCTGGTACTCTAGTGGGGACGAATATTGTAACATTAGCATGTCTGTTTGTGACAGTCAATGTCCGTATACAGATAGTTCTGTTCTTTGTCAAAGTCCCCGTGCTTTTTATGGCGATTGTTTTCAATAGTTACCATGGCAACCGTTGTACATGTACAATGTAAATCTGATTCGTCTCATACTGCGTGCAAACAAAACTGTTTCGTTACATTAAACCAGTATATTATATTTACTATGATATAATTTGAAAAACGAGATGTTTGTCATATAGATTCAACAGAACTCCATGAGTTTTAACGTAAAGGTAATCTCAGTTTTTGTGTTTGTATTATAAAGGTATAATTAAAAGTGTGATTTTTCTGTTTGAATAAAATATTATCTAAAAGAGAACAAACCGGTGCAAAAAGTAACAACCAGAAACTGACAGAAGTTTTGCGACAAGCTCTGGAACATTTATAACCCTGTCGTTTCACCTGACACGGCGACCACAAACAAACATTAACAGTCCATTTTAATTGACCGAAACCGTCTTTATTGTTCAATTACACTTCCGGCCAACTCTTTCATTTGTCATTAGGGTTTTAAATCAATTGTGCACATGAAATTGCACACAAATGATTAACGACAGCATTTTGCATGTACTATTGGTTTTCACGGATGCGGACATGTGTTACATTTTCAAACAGATAATACTGGAATTTCAAGTTTACCGTTTCGTGATGCCAATACACCGTTTATCTTAGAGAGTTTTCCACAGTGAATATTTTAAAATGTGACAGGTCATAGAGTAGTGTATCTACTTTTTTTCCCCTATTCATCATGTGTGTTGAGTGTAAGCTCGTTAAGGGTTTCTGTTTGTATTTACTGTCTAAATTGAGAACTAAAATTGTGTTGTGTGAATAATAAAGGTAAAACAAGTAATGGAAATAATTGAGAAGCCTCCACTTGATTTAGACGATAGTGCCGCATATGATTTATTAGCTATGACTATTATGTGTACTGGTTAAACTTTTTCAGGTTGCATTAGGACATTTTATAAAAATGAATAAATAAGTACAGTTGTCATTAAATGTTGCGGATGTAAGACATTTAGCTTTGAAAAACAATTCCCTCTCCAACTTCAGGGCTTTCCTTTTTGAACCTTAGGTATTTTGATCAGATTTAGCCAGCCAAGATTCAGAAAGTGATTTCTTATAGCGGTTTTTATCGCCCCGGACGAGCGCGTGCGCAAGGATTATTCCTCTCAATTTATCAAAGGCATTTTTCCGCGTTTGAGGACGCTATTGTTAATATGGGGGAAGGAAAGGTTAAAAAAAAAGGGACATTAGTCAGTCACGCGGTGATATATTCTTTTCTACACGTCTGGGAGTTCGTCTTAAATTTAGGTGATAAAAATACATGT
>NW_025787244.1:0-14265 GCF_021130785.1 Homalodisca vitripennis
TTTCTCACATATAAAGAGAATTTTGTATTACTAGTAACTTACAGTATAACTAACTAGTTTACAGTATACGCTAGATAGCACCACCTTACACGGTCTTTGTAGCTGGGGAATGTTTATCTCTTACAAACAGAATTGTTTATGCAAATATACTATAATTTACAACTATATTGCAAGCATCGTTGTATTTATTAAACGGCGTAAATATTTGTGCAGACTGAGATTGAAACTACATTAAACGATTCAGTGAACTTGAATAAACGATAATAGTGTTATTTACGTAGTAATCAATTGGTCTTTAGAAACAAATTTCAAATGAAAAATTATTGTATATTTAGTGGTTAATTTTAAATTAAAACGAAAGCGGACAGTTTATTTTATAAATTCAGCTGTTATTAATGTGAAGATGTTTCCTGCGGATTAAAAAAAGTTTGCACTATATTTTTCCTATTTTAGTATACAATTAAAAGAGAAGCACTGGCGCCCCCAGTCTGGAGTACATCACATAAACAAACAGGGCTGGAGACGAATATATCACTCGTGCTTTATCTTCCAAAATTTAAAGACTATGCATTATTTTAATTTTATTTACAATATCTTTAAATAGAGATTTTTATGTACTCAAAAATGTGTCTTTAAAGAAAATTTACATTGAAGAAAGCATTACGGTACTTCAAGAATTAATAATTACCATACAAGCATCAGGTTTATTTGGCTTTTTAAGGTGTTTATCGATAAAATTCTTTGTCTTTAGATAAAAAAGTAATATTGAGGACACAAAATTTATCTGGAATCTGGGGTTTTGGATGATCTTAAAAATCTCCTCCGATACTTCAACTTCGATAACGCTATACGAAGTATATTTTAAGTGTACATTATGAGACTTCCAAAAATATCTAGAATATTTTTAATAACTTAAGTAAAATTTCATCTGTTATTCTCAGATTTAACTCTGTATACGAAATTATTAATTGGACCTGTGTTTTTTTTTTAATATTCTAAATATAATGGTTACTCATAAAAACGATATACAAATATTCGCTAACGCTCAGGTCAAACCCCATGGAGTGCACTAACATGCCAACCAGATGATGCCTATGTTGAGAATTAGCTTCATTGTAAAAATTGTGAATATAATATATAGTATATAATAATAATATATATATTTATGTTGGTTCGTTCTTGAGATATAGTTCAGGACGGACTTAGAAATGAAATTCTCCAGATTTAGGTTGAAATTCATTCATTGAGATTTTACCCTGAGTTTACACAGAGTGGTAGCACTATAACTTACCTCCACATTTCCTCTACATATATTAACCTTTGTTCAACATTTGAAGTCTATATTGTAATTTTGCTCTTCTGATATCTCGCGGACAGTAATGATACTTTTCAACCCCTCGAGGGATATTGAATTGTATAGGTGTTCTCTTTGTGACTTTTAGAGGTTTTATGTTTAAATTAAATTCACAATTGAAGCCTAAACATATAAAAAAAACCCGTATACAACGTCATTCCATTTAACATTAACCATTGTCAATAATTATTCAGTGGTATATTGGAAATTGCAAGAACCTTTAAATGATTTTTAATAAAAAACACGAGGTTTGTGTTTTTGCATCAGTTATTTATAATCGAATTTATTTCAAATTTAGTTTTTTATCACTAAGGATACTTTCTTGATCATTTCACATGTCGAAGTCCTTACGATAACAGCGTAACTTCCGCTTTTTATTCTGTTTAGAAACTGTCGGTAACAATTTCAGCGTCTGTACTGTTATTAGCGAGTGTCTAAGTAGTTGGGACAGGTGAGTAATTGTATGGAAACGTGCTTAAGCTGATGCCCATATTTGTTATTTTTTAAACCACGATCACCACATTGACAGGTTGCCGCAGACCATTTATCTTCATTCTGTCGTTAGTTGCCATTAGGTCGGGCTGGCAACACTGTAGTCCACGCTGAGGGCCGAATGTATTGCCGTCAGCGTTCAAGTTTCCTATTTTCGAGGAGAAAAGCCAGAAGAAACTCGTAAATGTGAAGAGTTAGTCTCGAATGACCAAGGAGGAAACAATGGAACAAGGATAAACCATTTTCAAGATAATACCCGTTCAGTAGATATTAAGAATTCTAGAGGATCTTATCTCATCACGAATACTTAAGAGAGGTACAAATATCACAACGTTAATCATGAGAATAGGCGGAGTAGTCTTTGACAAAGTTGCCAATGACCTTAACCTTACCCTACGTTTTTTTGCATTGTTATCCTTGATGTAAAGTCACAAGGTTTTAAATATAAAAGACAATTTTATGTATTGTAGAAGTATTAAAAATGTCTTTTCCATTAAAACTTGATCTACGTGTTTGCCAGCCAGACATAACATTTCTTGATCCTTGATAACTATTATTAAAATTAATGAACAAACAAATTCTTACAATATTTACAGTAAATTTACCTAAGATGAACCAGCCGCCAGGCAGGTTCTGAATGGGTGGACCTCTGCGTTAATAGAAAAATAAACGTTACAACATTTTTTTATAATTTACAGTGATACAGGTAAAAATAAATAAACAAGGTGAAATTCATTCCGCAATTTCATTTTTTAATTATTGACAGTTCCACTGACGAACTTTCAAAAGTATTGCCACCCCTTTCCAATCGAAATTACAAAAACAGTTTAAAAATAAATCATCCCAAAAGCTTTCCTTGGTGATCAATGGATCCATTCATAAACACATTCGAGCTGTTGGCAGAGGGTAAGTCCGCTAACTGATTGATAAAGAATATCTCACTTTAAAATCGGGCCGATGCGTCATTCAAGTACAGTACCGTTCCAAGGTTGCGAAGTCTCCAAACCTTTCCATTGTTAATAGTAATAAAACAAGTTGTACAAATTTTAAAAACTTAACAAAAATTAGTATAAAGAAGCAACAGTTAAAAAAGTAACCACATATTTTGTAGTTTTTTCCAGGATAACAGAGAAAGAAATTATGAGTGTATAAACTGCCCATTAGTGGAATTTGGTCACAGTCGCATGGCCAGTCAAGAGACGACACGGGGCCTGGAAAATATTCAATTAGAACTCGGTCCACGCCAGAACCTTCCCTTGAGTAGGCTTTTGTTATATCAGCCACCTGAACATTGTGTCCTTTGTTCCTCACCGCTGTTATTGTAATAACAGGGAACCGGTATTACTTACAATTTTGTATTTGTTTTTTGTATTTGATCATTCATCGTGATTATGTAGTTTAAATTGTTTTTTTTCGTTTGTGTACTAGACTCGTTCTATCACCACCATAAGGTTTCTTTTGTTAAAGTCACGGATCATTTTTTCCGTGTTATTTATTAAGTTATAAGTTTTTTTATTGGCAAATTACATGTAAAAATCTGATAATGATAAATGTATTGTTAATAAATATTACAGTAGGCATACAAAGACAATAATGGACACGCCCCCACCCCCCCCCCCCCCCCCCCCCCCCCCCCCCCCCCCCCCCCCCCCCCCCCCCCCCCCCCCCCCCCCCCCCCCCCCCCCCCCCCCCCCCCCCCCCCCCCCCCCCCCCCCCCCCCCCCCCCCCCCCCCCCCCCCCCCCCCCCCCCCCCCCCCCTACCAATTTCTAGGCTTCAGAAAAAATTTGACAATAACAGGTTTAGAAGTATTTTCTGAACTGCGTCCTTTAGTCCTAAATCCTGATCAGTGCAGGCGAGTTGTACTCAACTGAGGCCAGGAGAGGTGTTACTTCATGTACATTTATACGGTTTTATTAAGATTGCATTACTTTACTAAAGAGAGTATAACAATTACAATACACAGTAAAGAGTTACACCACATGTAACCACGTGTCAACGTAAAAGGCCAGGACTTTCAATTTGGGGGTTGGCATGGCAACATTTCTGTACACTATGATAATTCTCGAATATGTCCTACAAGCTGGGAGCAACAACACAACCCCCCAATATTTATCTGGTGGAAAGAACATAAATGCGAGATATTATGACAAGCCAACAATTGCGATTGTCAAAATTAAAATGGTTGGACATTCATCACAATACAGACAGAATATATTCATACCTTGTGAGAGTAATTAAATTGTCATGCAAACCTTTAAAATCTATTGATTGAAATCTTTTCTCGGAGATATTCTTGCCGCATATTCATATTAAAAAATAGTTTGTGTTTCATACACATGTAAGGGTTTTCATAGCAAAGTTTCAAGTTGAATAAGAGTTCTGGTGAGCATAGAGAGGGCACATCAACGCAAGAATGCGACTGAAAAACAATTCTTGTCACCAGCTTTTAGCATTTCATTTTTCTATCTCTATTCTTTTTTTTGTTTTTACTGTATGAACAAAAAATGCCAAACGTTCAAACATGTAATTCACACACTGATTGTACAGTGGTATTTTATGCATAATTTATTTTATTTTTACTAATTTTGATAAGTTTACCAATCATGGTTGCCCCCATCCTTACAGCTAATTTAAAAAATGTTTCGCTAACGCTCAAACCAAATTCTTTTAAAAATTCCAAAAACTTTAATTCCCATAAATGACGTTATGTGTCATTTGCAAGATAAAAACCCTCACTGTTTATGATTTATTTAGATATTTTAATAAGATAACCAATTCTTTTCTACTCTCCTGGGGAAGGAGGGGGTGAGAGTAAATATGTAAAACACTAACAGTCCAGGGACTCCAAACCTATTCAAGAGTCAAAAGTTTCTGATTAATTAAGATGATTGCAATATGTGCGGAAACTATTTTTTGAGCCAGCTCATTAATTATTTTACAACACTTCTACTCCACAAGAATCAAATTTTATGGTTGTTGGAGAATTAAGTTAAATCAAAAAGGTTTTTTGAGCCCATCAAGTAATTAAGCAAAGTTGGCTATAACTGTCCCAAAACCGACCCATCTAGAAATTCAAAGTTATGAGTTGATGGAACAGTTGATTCTAATGTTAAGTTTTTATCTTAGTGCATTCAAGAAAAGTAAACCATTATTATCACTAACTGTCTGAATGAAGTGACCCATCCACGAATAAAAGTTTCGTGGAGCTGCTTTGAGCTTTGCTTCCAAAGGTAAGCGATTCTCTTGTGCACTCTAAGAAAGTAAAACATGTTAACAAAAAACTGTCAAAAACCTCCAACCTAGTCACAGAGTTTCAAAGTTATAACCTGATATATAAATTCCTTTTTTGGTATACCGTAGCTTTACTATATATCTGCATTCCATATTACTGTGTCTACTTGCAAGTTGTGGACTGGATCCACAATTGGAAATGGTCCGCCGAAACTATAATTATTACGGTTCTTCAAAAAATATACCATATTTAAAATTGAAACTTCCTGTATGATGTCCATTTACAGTATAATCAAGTGTTCAATTGTTAAAGTAGCCGTATCTACAACAACTATTATTTGTGTGTAAGAATAAAACTGAAAAAATTTTTTCTTTTAATATTTTGTTTTTAACTTCTCATTAGAGCACACCAGTAAATTAATGGGTACAAAGAATTTAATCTGGTTTTAAATTCTATTTAAAAAAATAAGTTTTAAAAAATATCTACGTAAGCTCACAGAATAGTATCCTAGTAAAAAAAATATCTTTGGTGTGTTATTTGCTACTACGTTGTTTTATAAAACTGCTTACTAATATTATATTCGGAAAAATATTTTTTCCGTTGTATTTTAATTATCTTATATTTTTCCCTCAACATACCACACCAGTACAGTGGATAAGAAGAACGCCCACCGAGGGATCACGCACCCTTGACATTTTATGTTAGGCAAGGGGGGAGTACACGAGCAGTTGCGAACAGCAGGGACGGGCAGTGGCGTGTGTATACGTGTAAGGCGGGCGGACGCAGGTGTATCTAGGAAGCTGGTGTGCTCGATCGGACATACCGTTTCATGCATCACATCCATTGGACTATTTAAAATTCTCGCTGTATGACACGGCCTCGAGATTATCTTTAAATTCGCCATAGTAAATCAGTTCACAGACACACAATTTGCCGAGACTACGTACCAGCATGAGATTAAACTACAGATCAGTTAATGTGTTTAACCACTCTGGTTGCTGTGCTGTTTTAATCTGTGTGTATCGTCTCCTCTGTGAGGAATAATAGCGTTAGGTGTTCAAGTATATTTTAATGGGTGTTCAAAAATATGTATGGTTTTGTTGTTAAAAATCCAAGGTCTACTTATTCAGAAGATATTGGTAAACCATTTTTGAGCATAGTTCGTATTTACAGCTCTTTAAAATATATTTTTTCAAAAGTCCAGGGAATTACATAAAAATTAGTCAGTTATTCCGTAACAGATATAGAAGACCATATTAACAGAATATTTTGCCAAATGTGAACATTATGACTGTATGATATGTGACGGATATAAATCCATATTAAGAAACAGTGTAATATCCTTAGAAAAACAGTTTATTAAAACCACTGTAAAAATAAGTTATCTAACTAAAATCCCCGAAGATCAATATTGAGAGCTAGGTATAGTGAAAGATGCATTCTTAATTCAAATTATAGACATCCAAAAATTGATTACCCATATAATATAAGTAGCTTTTAAACGTAGTAAAATAAACAGAGTTTTATAGTACAAAGGTGTACCAGGTAATCTTAAAATGTTTAGATATTTTCTGATTGTGAGTTTTAAAATTCTCAATAACTCCCAAAGAAGGCTAATTTTCTCTAAACCTTTTCTCGACGTTAAAACCTGATTCCCATGGGGTTTTAAGTCTTGAAGAACTTGATCAACACAGACATTTGATTAAACCAGCATCATTTATTTAAATTTGTTATATAAAAATAATAAATAGTTTACAATAATTAAATTACTATGAAAGAAAAACTTCAAAACGCCAGAAGGTACAACTTAAAAAATTATGTAACGCAAATAAGATATTTTTTAAACCAACGATACATTGAATACAAATTTAAAAAAACCTACTGCCAAGATGTTGTAACAAAACAATTATAACTTTGTGTAATCGCTTATTCTACGGATTGATTTTCTACGACCAGTGTTTCCATCTTCGCAAGTTCTGTGTCTGATTGTGGTGTTTGTTGCCTTTAGCTCCTATTATAGTGACGTCACCTCCAGTTCATTCTCTCACCAAGTCAGGGACCCTAGCTGGTGGTTGTTACTTAATTCAGGGTACCATGTTTACAATGTTTTTCAATGAACAGTCAAATTTCGAAATATCTTTGGTTATACGTATTTAATGTATTAGGGACACTTGCCACTTTGAGAATAGTAAATAGTATAGAATTTTTCCTATCCATTGAAATGCGGTGATGTTTCTAATTTATGTAACATATCGACAATGACATATATCCCATATCCTCCTAACTTTTTTGAAAAACACTGGTTATGGTTTTATACCCAAACGAATATCAAGCGCAAGTGTAAATTTCACCCCTTCCTTGGTTTTCTATGTCATGTAAAGGAATATTCGTACAAACAAATGCAACAGGACTAACATAAACTAAGAAACTAACACTCCGTCTATAGTAACACACCTGCCCAAGCTACAACTGTATCTCTTTTTATAACATTTTCTTGATAAACCGAACTGAAATTTCTGGTTTTAATTTTTATACGAGCATTTTTCTTTAAAAAAGTTTTCCAAATATGCGGCAGCAAGTTTTGACAGAGCGTGCTGTAACGCGCGCGACGTTATTTGAAAATATTATATTACCCAATTTAATAGACGTATTCTATAACATTTAACTTATATTATAGTCCTAAATTTATAAGTTCATAATACCAATACCTTAACACGTTACTATTTTGGGAAACAACTGAATCCAGAGTATGAATCGATTATAAAGAAAGGAGAAGTTTGAGACGCTCGAAAAAGTTCAACGACTTGGACATTTTACCTATTGTTTGTCTTCGTTTCAGAATCGTGTTTTTAAATGAGGAGCCAAACTTTTAGAGTCTATAACTTGTCAGAACAATCCATTCGGCAACTGGGGGATAAAAGCGGGGAGTTTCCAAAGCTTATCTACCTCTTACTTCAAGTTCTGATCAATATATTGTGCAGAGAAGAAACTGAACGAGCCAGTGATTCGCTGTAAAAGGACTCGGTGGATTCAGAACTATTCATTTTGATTATCTAATTGTGTAAATAAATTATTTCCATATGTGTTGAGAATACAATCAGTTGGTATAGTTGCGCCTATGTTTATAATTATTTTACTATTAACACATGAATTAAAAATTATATCCGTTCATAAATGTAATCATACCTGCGTGGACTTAAAGTTACAATTTGTATTATACGATAGTTTGTTGTTGAATTATTGAGTATTGAGTGCTGGATTACATTAAGTTATTTGAGATGGTGGTTGCAGTTGATTTTTTTGTAGATGTATTTTTTGTTTGTTATTCATGTAAACTTATTAAAAGGGCTACAGGATTTTAAAAACAATTAAAAGAGGGATAAAACGTTTTTTATCTCCCCACCTGAAGTTTACGGGCATAATGATAAATGGACATATTATAAATTGGATCCCAAATAAAAACTGGCTGCAGATAAAAATTTTAAAAGTTTTTTGCAATATTAAATATCATGCATGTGGGAGTAACGTAATTAAAACAATCCATGATTTATTCTTTGTAACCTTAATGAATTTTGTAAAACCTTTAGTAATTAAATATAATTTAAAAACCTGACATGTTTTAATACTTTTGCCCGGACAGAGTGGTAATTTTAAAGTCAACTTAGCATTAAACAGGCAATTGAATGGATTAGCACGTGCTTTATAGTAAAACATCTATGTATTGTAGTTGTGTTACGTGTTTGAACAATACACACAACAATCTTCTGTGCCCGTACACAACTACAAAATATCAACGTGAGTTACCAAATATGAATGTTCTTATAGTTACAAATATAAAATATTTTGAATCATGGCACCCATAAGTAATGAAGGTTTAGTGTCTGATTGCTCTCAAATAATAAACAACTTAATATACATTAAATTAGTTTCAAAGATAAATACTTTTGGGTTGTTATAATATTAGCATACACAGGAACAATTTTCTTATAATGCTTTATTTTAACAACGTCAACGATTTTCAGTTATCGGAATTTATTGCATTTTAGATTGTTCTTCATAAATATAAGGTCATAACACATATTTAGACCAAAATCCTCTCTAATTTCCAATAACATAGAGGGTGTACCCCAAGGATCTGTCCTTGGAACACGGTTACTCTTTAATTTGTCAACAAATTGTCCTTTCCTAAATAGTGAGCGGAACAAATTTAAAAAAAATCGAGAAATTGAATACCTGTTTTTAACCTATTTCATATTACTTAAACCAAATTGTAACGATGAATGCAATTACACTATACAGTATATGTGCGCTGTTAGAGAGAAAAATAATTAACTGGCGCTCTCGAGCGTAAACATACATGAGGAGAATCTGAGGATTGTTTGAAAACGAGAATTAATTAATTAGTAGTGTTAACGAACGATACTTTGTAAATGCCTTCCCTCGTACTCGCAGATTAGTTAGCATGAACTTTGCTGGACGATTCAATGTGTTGTTTCTAAGACTCCACTGCAACTTTAAAATCGGTATACCTTTATTAGTAATCTTGATGTCTAAGTCTTACGTTCTCTTGTAATTCTACAATTATTTGGTGTTCCTAAAAATATAAATTATGTAGAATATATGAAGAACTGTATAAAACAAATTCAAGACTTGCGATATTTTTTTAAGAATTCCCGATATCTAAATCTATTGTATATTACTACATTTTTACTTTGGAAAAAAAACGATAGTTAGGAATGTTATGCAGTATTTTCGCCGTCGTTATATTAAGTTAATAAAAAAACAGACTTCGTGTAGTACAGTGGAAACCTGCCGATAAGTCGGATTAATCGGGATCCGACGGCTACGGTCCCGGGTTAGAAATTAGGTAATAATTAATAAAATACGGGTATACTTACAGAGTTAAACTCCATTATATTTAGTTTGTTAAAGAAACATTTCAAAAAACATCGATGCGACATTTAATTATTATTAATCCGCTTACAGTACATTTTACTAACTGTGTTCATTTTCTGGTTAAAAAAACTCACGGGTCGCAGCTTTGGTTGTCACCAATGTCGTCTGGCTCGCTTGCGTGCTGTTGCGATCCCCGCAGGTCTCTGTTATAAACATGAATGCAATTCAGCACGGCGATGTTTCTGCTCTGCCGCTCGAAATAACACCATTTAGTTCGTTTTAGAAGTTTGGGTCCACTGCATTATCCATGACGTCCACTTCCACTGGAATCTTCAATGTCACCGTCCTGTCTCCTCAGTGTCTAATTCATTTAGCAATCAGGGAAAACAAACAGACGCGATTCACTTTCCCTCGTCGAGTAAGTGGCTACCATAGAGCCTCCGTTATTGCGTCTGGCTCCTAAACCACAGAGTCTATTTTCATCGAACTTCAGGAGAGGATTTGGGGTAAAAATCTTACGTCGTTCTGTTCTATTGTTTTCCGGAGATTATCACGGGACGCAATGACCGCCACTCGGCCCCGCCAGCCGGGGCCTGTGCCGATGTGGGTCACACCACTCACTGTTCGTTACTAAGGTCCCATGTCAAACTATCTGATGCCAAACATCTCGATTCACGGAATACTAATAAGCCACTCAAAAATATAAAACGTTTTTTATTATATGAAGATGTTTGTCTGATATTTTCTATTGATAATTTTTTAATTGGGAAAGATCGGGTCCGGTGTACCCCCCCCCCCCCCAAGTCCCGGGACCCTTTCCGACATTATACGTGGAGGGCCGACTTATGCGGGGTTGTACCTTTTTGTTAATTTCGTAAATTATAACGATGATGGTATAGTCCTCTGCAAGATTATATTATCCTTTCTCCAAGTCAAAAAAGAAGATTTTGAGTAACGCGTCTTTAAGATTTACCCAATATATTAATGTTTCTTGTAACCACAAAGAATAAATATATTGGATTCGTAACCGCTTATTAGTTAAGCTATTGTTTTTTTGTTACATATTCCATGAAACACTGAAAAATACTAATAATTATTTTTAAAGGACGAATTTACATTAAAGCTATTGATATGGTAGCTGTGTAGTGGCTTGTAAATTAATGTTACTGTAGATAAACTTATTTTAAGTCTATTTTCGCGTTGGAGCGGATATAGTTATAACTTACAAGTTAGTTTCTAAACAATATAGACTTAAGTTAAACAATTTAATTTCTTACACTATTATTCTACACTATAGCTCTGGTTTGGAGAATTAATAGGATGTAAAAAATCGTAACTTAAGGTGTGCCCCCGGTCCTAATTGTTCCTTGTGCTATCTCACCGTTTGTGATTGGTAAATTCAAAGAACGGGTGTCCATCAAGTGCGACACGAGCATATAACACTTGCACAAGTGGTCCACCAAAGTCAGGATCGGAAGTAGATGCTTGTCGTCTTCATATAACGGAGTAAAACTGTGTGCATCAATTAATTGCAGAGGGAAAATGTACACTAGAGTAACCCTTCAGTCATCTGGTTCCTTGTGGTACCCCCACGTGTTTGTAATTTGTAAAGATACTAGGTCTGTTTGTGAATGTAACTAGGACATCACTGTGTCCATAGGACATCAAGTGTGCTCTGCATATCCGGTTCACCCTCTTGCAGTTAGATACTACAGTGTTTTTGAAGTTTGTATTATTTACCTATTCGAAATTGTAATTATTTTAATTATTGTCTATTATTTTAATTACGTTTGTAGACAGTTTTTAAAGAAACAAAAACCCTTTATAACCTCTTATCAAAAATGTTAATGTGACATATTTCTGTATAAAATGGAGAACATATAACAGCCAAATATTGCATGTTTGAGCACAATCTTAGAGATGTTTTCACTTTTAAATTTATGATGAAATGACGGGTGTAGTTGACCTTCTTGGTAATAAAAACTAGATCGACTAATACTAAACCAACATGGCACTTCTTTTTTATATATAATTATTTACAAATGATTAATTAAATTAAAAAATCATTGCCATTCATGTACAGAAATAACAATGTTTTGACAGACAAACTGAATACCAAAGCTAGAATTAAAAGTCGATGTTTATGTTCAAATAATAGAAACATCTGTGTGATTTTATTTTGTTTTGCGGAACGAAAATACATAACTTATTCTGTATTTTGTTTATTTATTGTTATTTCCTTGCTGTATTTTACAAAGTAGAAATCGAGCACTGCCCCCCCT
The DNA here is from genome assembly GCF_021130785.1 of Homalodisca vitripennis. Classification (NCBI taxonomy): domain Eukaryota; kingdom Metazoa; phylum Arthropoda; class Insecta; order Hemiptera; family Cicadellidae; genus Homalodisca; species Homalodisca vitripennis. Next base: position 12,258 of record NW_025787244.1, read on the forward strand.
GGTATTGTTCAAATATTATAATCACAGCTCCTGCTTTTAATGGGATATTAAAAACCCTATATCTCCACCTGTAGATGTGCTTTTTGTCTCAGCCAATGTCTGGTGAGCCATTTTACAAGTAAAGGCGGTCACGTGGAGCAGCGAACCGCCGGGTTTCTTGGTCTAATAGGGGGCCCTAAATAAATATTTCCGCAGTTATTTATGAACTTCATAGTATAAATCTTGTGAGAAATTAATGTCCAGTAAATGCATAACCATGGTTTAGTTTTGTCAGCCAGCTCTTTAAAATAATGGGCTCACGTAAATGCAATGAGCTCATTCTGTCTGCTGCACATTTGGAAAAAACGTTTTTGGGATATTGTAAAAAACATAAGTATTAATATGGTGTGTGGTGTTTTTAAAATATTCTCAAAATCGAATGTTGACGAATAAAACCTTTCTCCTAGGCACATAGGAATAGCGGAGATTGTGAATTTTAACAGTGTTGAGGAAGGGCAGCTATATTGGAAACGAAATAGCTTAGTAACGATGGCGATGTACTATAAGTTAGCCAAATAAAATCTTAAGCCTCGAGATCTAATCTTGTGTACAAAGTGTTTGCTAAACTGCTTGGCATTGTTGTGATCGATAATAAAATTATTTATTTACAAAACATAGGATCTGAAAAAATTGTTGGTATAGTCATAGTATGAGCACAATCGCCACATGGGGTTGGTTTTATATACGACTGACTATAATCTATTTTGTTGGCTCGAATTTTAAGGCCAAGATTGTTTATATTTTAAATGATTGATGACTAGAATCAGCGCAGGTATTCAATTTATATTCAGACTCCAATGTAATTTGTATCGGGGTAAGAAGTTATTAGCCCCAGATAAACACTTTTTTTAAGAAACATGCCTGCCGTGGAGTTTTACAGCACTTTAAACGTGGGGGTTAATGCTTGGCAGGAGTGTGTGTGATATTACGCGAATTCACTGTCTGCTGGTACTTGATATGGCTTTGAATATAATGGTGGAAAAAAAAACAGTAATTTGTGTCTGCGAACAGAGAATATTGCAATAAACTATAGCACTTCACAGCTTTTGTGGTTTATGCTGCAACCTTAGGATCGTAGCTGGCAAACAATTGTCCCTCCCTACAACGAGGAGAAATGTTGGCACATAGGCATTCCCAATCCTTGTTGCATGTCATGCGACCACGCAGACCGCTGCTAACCACTAATATGTTAATCAAGTCAGGTACTTCGGGTAAGTACATTATTTATTATGAGATGCCAAATTGATGTAGTTAAGAGATCGGTTCAGAGATTATTGATATAACGATTGGATAGCGAAAACATAGAGACTAAAGCTAAACTAAAAATGCTGCTGCACAAGCGCAAAAGTAACTAAAAGGGAAACTACTGTAATTCATTGTTATTTTAATATTGACCACTATATGTATTTACATATTTATCACATTATTATGTGCTTATATTCTGGCTCTCTCATATGTGTAGAAAACTACGTCAAGAGGGTTCGGAGAGTGGGAATACGGGGACAGATTCAAGCCCCCCGGGTACGATGCTTTCAACAGATAATTGTTTATTTTCGGTCTGGGGGACGGGCTTACCTCGTTACTGCATAAACAGAAAGCAACAAATTTAACGGTTTGTGGTTTATAGTGAGATTAACAAAACGTTTGCTGTGACCCATATAGCATAAAACTAATTTCCATATGTAATGAATCACATTTATAGTTAATTTTATATCCATAACTATATAACTTTTAAATTTATAAGAAAGTAAAATATTGAATATCGGTTTTGATAGCATAATACTAGGTATCCCCTTTTAAAGTACGATAGTAATTACAGTACTATTTATTCTTCACAGACGTGAGCTACTGTTAACAAAAAGCAGAAGTAGGAGATATGCCAGATCCCTCTGTACGCAATGAGAAACATCTCCAATTAGTTATGACGATGACGTCCTCTCCGTAGAAGACACAATAAGCTCCAAAAGTA
>NW_025787245.1:0-14061 GCF_021130785.1 Homalodisca vitripennis
ATGATTATAAATAAAACCCATGTGTAATATCTTATTATAGAATTTTAAAAACATGGCATAATATGTATAAACAAAGCCTAGAATGCTGCCCGGTACCTGACATTTTATAAACTGTAACTTCATTTGTCAGAGTTTAGAAAATACTTAGTAATGATGTAGTTTCCCACAATAAATCTAATAAAACATTAATACAACACAAATAATTATGATTAGTAAATTTAGAAACTAATACTTGCTAACATATTTACATAAAAGTTTACATTTACAAATTAATAACCGCAATAATATTTACACTGAAAACTCACGTTTTTCGCTTGAACACAACTCAAATCATACATTACTTTTGTAAATAAATACAGTAAAATACTATATAAGTTTACTATTTTATTTTGTATTAACTCAAACGTCTTGGTTATCGGCACATAAAACAACACGAAAGGCCGTTACGCAACACGGTACTACTCGTCCGCTACGTCGCGTGACTGTAAGACAGAATCCATCGATACAGGTACTTAACACAGCCCACCTATTATTTGGACGAGTTTTTTTCCCTTATCAGAGATCAAAAATAAAACTTCCATTTATACGTTTTCCTTCCTTCCTTAATGAATAAAAAAAAAAAATACTCGATGAGTCATAACTTCTTATCTCCAAATCGTTCGTCCAAAAATAGACATACGAACTTGACCTAGACGATTTCCTGAAAGTAATGAAACGTTTTTGTGTTCTTATAGATTTTTATGATTTAATTTAATTGATTGTCGTTAATAACTTTGTACATTCCAAAAATAGAGTTAATTTAAATATCTAAAGGTCAGTTGTTTTTAACAATGTAAATTCTATTTTGTCCCCTGATAAGGAAAACTCGTCCAAAAATATGTGCGGCTTACTCTCTTATAAAGTACCCAACGACAACATAAGTTTTCACAAGAATAAAATAGTAGAGAAACAACATAAAACTCGTTATTTATATTTATTGATAGTTTCGGAAACCTATTGAAATACAGCCGGTCTGATTTTATTTGGCCCAAATAATCTGCTGTACTATATAAGAATACTATCGAAAATACGAAACGTTTCAAAAATTGGGCGGACGCTGGCACTTTTAATGGCAAGCTTTTCGTAGCGTCCTCATCAACAAAAAAAATTAGGGCGACGCCGCTGATGGTTTGATGGCACTCAAAGCGGTGCTAAGCTCCAGCGCAAACTACCCGCTCCTCATCCCGATCGCCGTGAATAATATATTTTTTTTGTATTTCTAATTCTAAACCACAGGGTTAACCGTACTAGTTTCACCGAAAAAAAAAAATTAATGATAGTCCCGATTAGATTAATCGCCGGTAGATCCGTTTTTACTTCCCCCCCCCCCAAAAAAAAATTTTTTGGAAAAAAATAAAATTAAGAAAAACCTGACTGACAGTGCATTTAATTCGTTTTTTTTTTTGTGGTTATTAATTAATTCGTAGGGCACGTAATTTCACCGACAAAAGTAGGTCCGGCGATTATCGCCGTAGCCGTTTTACTCCCCCCTCCCCAAAAAAAATTTTTTGGAAAAAATAAAATTTGAAAAAACCTGACTGACAATCAATCATGCATTTATTCGTTTTTTTTGGGTTTGTTTATTAGTTTCGTAGGGGTAGTAGTCCATGTAACTAATTTCTAGTATAAACCTCGTCTTATCTTATCAGTAATAAACGCCGCGCCGCTTATCTTTTGCCTGTATGTATGAAACCTGCGTTAGTTTCTTCTGCCTGAGTGTTGTGTGTGTCAATGCAGATCATGCGTGGATCGGGGCTTGGACTTTGCTAAGCTCGAGTTAATTTTTTTTCTAAAAGAGGCAATGCATCGCGAAGCGCTGCGCAGAGCAGGCAAGCATCGCGTGATCTGAATTTTGAAATTAGGCAAAGCTAGGGTCTTTTTTAGCGTGTGACAAGAACCATCGGCAAGCCATGTCAATAAACTTCACTAATTATTTCCTTGTCCAATGTGTGGTTTGTATTAGTGTAACGTCTGGCGGTCAATCGAAGCCGTCCTATAGGTCAACGGTGACCCGTGCCGGCCAATCGGAACACCTTCCTGCTTTTATATCTCACGTCCGGCTTACTGTCAAAAAATCCATCAAAACGTCCATGGTCAGGCCATTGTTTTTAGTTTGATAGTTCGAAAATCGTGTTATTTATGTGTTTTTGTATTGCCAACATTGTACTGCCGTACAAATTGTTTTTTTATGTTAGCGATAATCGGGGACTATTTTCTTCGGTGATGAAATTACGGTTAAACCTGTTGTTTTAGTACGAAAAACCTTACGGCGATCGGAGCGGTAGTTTGGCTGATCTTAATATTTACCCAATATATATATAGTATCCGATGATTTTAATGAAGCGATATTAAAGCCGGCGTCCGCTATATTCATACTCTAACCCAAATACTGTAACTAAGTTGAAATTTATATGGTTAAATAATTGTAATTCACTTTTATTCATTCCGATAAAACAATCAAAACCAAATCTACTGTGTAATAACAGTAGACTATAGGCCACTATCTCGGTTTAAATTACTAAAATGCGCTCATACTTGAATAACATGTTTCCATTCCTACCTTTTTAAGAAGTTGTCCTCACTTCCCAAGAATGTCAAGGCCAACTCATCTTCCTTTTTCAGGTTCAGACTCAGAAAATTTCAATTAAATTTTTCTTGCTGGATGTATTACTGTTTTCACTAAAGCTCAGAAGAAATATTGCGGCAAAGAGGTTTAGCTGATGTTGGATTCATCACGTAATATATTGAAATTTGTTCCGAGCTTGTTTCTACCACATCCATATTTGAACCTTCTTCTAATTTTATTTTTGAAACGATTTCAAGAAATTCAAACAAAGTAATTTGAGTAAGCGGCTACTAACGAGTAAAGTAATTTCAACTTTCCATCAGAACGGTTTTAAGTTCCCAATTTATAGCGCACTATTAATTTCAGCACAATTACTAACACATCTGTATGTAGTGTTTTGTTCAAATCATGACTATCATTTTTCTAATTAGTTGCAAAAATTACTGGCCTGCCTGTCACCTCTCTACACTAACAGCAGACGCACACACACAATATATAACCACCAACTTTCTGCTTTTTTGTCAATGCTAAGTTAATTTACTGTTTTCTGCCATGGAGTAAGATGTAATTACGCCACTGCAACTATATTAACCAAAAGTCAATAAGAAGTAAGAAAATACGAAAGCTGTGTATTTGAGGATTTCAAAACTAAGGCGGTTAAAAAACTGTATATTTACTCTGCTTAAATGTCCGTATCTAAGTTCTACATCGTCTTTGGTTAATTTGGATTTAGAACACAACTAGTGAAGTTTAGTCATGTACGTGTTGGCTAGAGAGGACGTCATTCTATTCTCTGTAAAAATGAGAACTAAATTTGCTTCCAGTTATCAATTTTTTTATTTTAAGAAGTAATAATTTTACTTTCAAATTAAAAGTATTTCAGACCCACACAACTGCATGTTTTTACGTAGGAAGTAAATTTTAAGTTTCCAAGTATTAAAATCAGAGTTCTGGGAGTAACACACAATACCACTTTCATATGTTTTTAATAAAGAATAATCTCAAGCAAAAGTATTCAAAAATCTTAGTGAAAAACAGCCTCAAAATCGAATAACAAAGTATGAAAATTCAAGAATCAAAGTAATTGGATGTAAATCTTTATAAAATATGTACAGTACTACAGCGCAAACTAAAATGCCTTTTGCCCATATTGGAAGAAAAGTTTTATTGTTACAATAAAAATACTTGAAATAAATGGATAAACAATACCTTATATTGTACAATTATTTGGTTAAATATATCCGAAAATCTCCAAAAATGTCTATAGGCCTGTTTAGGGCGAATAATAATTAAAAATTGTAGGACAGTAGTACATTACACAATAAATCATATTCTTGTGATTATCTAATACCTTTAAACGAGAAATTCTTGTATATATATTTTTTTTTTTTTCAAAATTTTAATTTGTCAAAAAGTACTTGCTTCGCCAGGGACTCGAACCCGGATCTTTCATTTACCGGCTAAGTGTGCTACCACTACACCATAGAACCTTTATGTATCTATATAAACAAAATGTATCTATATATTCATGGGCCTTCACAACTACCTGGCACATGCTTTTCAAGATTTTTAGTTTTGACAAAGAATTTAAAACTGACTACTGTGCATTATTATTGCATCTGATACACATTCTTGTAACGATAGATGTAGAATCGCGTTACACCGGAACATTCCACATCAAGGTGATCTGGGAAGCCGCCACACAACCATTTTCTTTGAAACATAGACTAAATAACACTAAACCTTTTTCTTGTATAAAATTACCAATTAATATTTTTTTGTCTTTTGATAAACAAAAAAATTACAAACGTTACATTCATATAATAATGATTAGCTACACGACATTACTTTGAAACAGATTGATTAGATTATGTTTTTTCGATGGCTGTTAACATGTTGGGACTCGTACCGAAAACACTCATTATGTGAAATTTGTGGGAAATAAAACAACTGTAAACTGGTGAGATCAAATCAAATCAAAACAAAACATGCCTTTATTCCATCTATAACATATTACAATGCATTGGTTTGCGTCAACTTAGTACAATCGTGTGTAGAGAACAATTTACATATGAACAAAATACATAGGAAGGACTAAATAAATTACGTATTGCTATTAATGTAGTCATCTACAGAATAGAAACAGTGTTCAATAAGATAAACTTAAGCATTCTTTTAAAACAAAATAAATCCTTTTCAGCTCTAAGAGCATCAGGAAGAGCGTTAAAAGGGACGTGGCATTGTAAAAGGTGTGATGTTTAAAAAAAAGTAGTGGAATGGTAAGGAATATTCAGTTTATGTTTTTGTCGAAGACTGTATCCCGACTGAGGAACAAGGGACCGGAAAACACCATGGTTCTGCTGTAAGAAAATCAAGGTCTGAAAAACATAAATGCTTGGGAAGGTAAGCAATTTAAGTTCCTTAAAAACAGGCTTGCAAGTCTCCATTCGACGGATGCCAGCTACTATTCTCACTGCCTTCTTCTGCAAGACAAAAAGGCGTTTTGTGCGACAACTTTCCGATCCCCAGATTGTCACCGCATAGGAAAGATAAGGGAAAATTATAGCGTAGTAGGTTGTTAAGAGGATCGCAGCGTTTGTAAAAGATGCAAGTCTACGAAGCACAAAGATTCCAGAACAAAGCTTACGTGCTATAATAATAATAATAATAATACTCTTTATTGCATTTAACAATAGTTACAATTGCATTGCATGCGTCATAGAATTGAATTTAAGTTGTAACTTAAATTGAACTTTATAATAAAATCATCCATTAAATTGTTAGGCTATTTTTTATAAACACAGTATGTCATAAAAGATGTCATTCGGTCTTTATTTATCTATATCAGAACCGGGTTATGTGTTAATACTCTTGAATAACTTCATTAATTTCTAATGTTTTCATCCCAGCGGCTCATTATGAACTCATCAACAGAGTAAAATGCCTTTGACAACAGGAAGTGTTTTAGTCGAGCTTTAAATTGATTGGGATCATTTAAATTTTTAATACCCTCAGGGAGCCTGGTGATTAGCCTGACACCAACTTGGGACGGTAAGTGTCCATAAGCCGTTCGTTCTGTGATGATCGAGCCGGAAGTTGTCCCTGCCTCTAGTCCCGTACTGGTGGACATCCCTGCCCCGTTCCAACTCACATTTGAGTCGACAGTACAGGATAACCTCTAATATAAAGAGACAGGGTAAAGTCAGTAATCCAAGGCTCCTGAAGGCGTCTTTGCACGACTCTCTGGGGTTCAACTTTAATAAAATTCTAACGGCTTTCTTTTGTGATCTAAAAAACTCTTTGAAACATGTTTTTGGAACAACTGCCCCACAATATCAAGCCGTAAGACATATATGGATGTATAAGACCAAAGTAGGCCAGTTTTAGTTTTAAAACACCCAAAGAACAAAAATTTGCAAGGTTGCGCAGGACATAAATGCCCGAGGCAACCTTAGAGCAAACGCCCTCAACGTGGGTGTTCCATGTCAACCCTCGGTCAAGGTACATTCCAAGGAACTTGGTGGATTCAGCTTCATCCAGAAGAACGTCGTCCACCATCACCGCGGGCCGGAGCTCTTGGTTGTCATGCTGCCGAAGACAGAAGTTCATGACGTTTGATTTTAAACTGTTTTGTTTTCAAATTGGTCCTGGAAAAATACTCGATACATGAATTAAGTTCGATGAAAGACTTTATTTCAAGATCGTTTTTTTATTTTGATCTGATGCAGAGAGTCGTTGTCCGTCAGCATATTGAATCACTTTTCCATATTGGATTGTTGAATTCAACCTGTTGACGTATATCAGAAAAAGTACTGGGCCAAGTATTGATCCCTGGGGGACACCATAAGGCATTTTTTACCTTCTCTGATAGAGCACTCCCAATCTGCACGCACTGCCCTCTATCTTCCAGATAAGACGAGAGCCACTTATGCGGCAGACCCCGAATACCACTTGTCCACAACTGGTGCATCAGTGTCGCATGATACACGCAGTCAAAGGCTTTGGAGAGATCGATAAATATGCTAATCACATGTTCTCGCCTCTCCAGTCCATCGACAACGTTATGAATGAGATCCGTTACAGCATCGATTGTCGACTTGTATTTTCTGAACCCAAACTGTTCGGGACAGGAACGTCGTAACGGTCAAGACATTTTTGAAATTGATTGAGGAAAGCTTTCTCAAAAACTTTTGCTGAACACAGGGAGGATTGACATTGGACGATAATTGCTTGAGATGCAAGGATCGTCTTTTTTGAAAATTGGAATGACTTTGATGTCACAGGATTTTTTTAGGTTTCAGCTCCTGCACGATAACGAGCCACCTCCGCCTCACTCACGGGGAAGAGAGCCATGGACGAGACCGGTCCCACCAGTGGCTCCTCGCGATGGCTGTTTGGGTTAAATGAGTTGTCTGGTTCAGCCACTGTTGAGAAGAATTTGTTGAATTCACTTGCCACTTTTAAAGGATCGTCAATTATTTTGTTTTGAATTTTAAGGGTAGGATGTTGAAAATTTAGAAAAATGTTTTAAAGTTTTTGTTGATTTTAATAATTTCCCATGCACTTTTTGAAAAATTGTCCTATTGTATTAATTTTTCTTCAAACTTTCGTGTCTTAGCATTTTTAATTTCGTTAACGATAATTTTTTTTGAAAGTTGCGGAAAAAAGGTTTTAAATTCTTCGTTTTCAGACTTGACGTATATTGAATGATAAAACCTGAGCCTTTTCTCTTAATTTTTAGAATATCTTGAGTGACCCAAGTATTCCTCTTCCCAAGAGAACGCTCATTGAACATTTGAAATGGGCAAGTGACATTTAGGTGGAAATTACAGTGTCAAAAAAAAGCATTAAAGGCATCGTCCACTCGCTGGAATGGATCTAAGAAAGACCATGATTCCTTCCCGAGAGATTTATTAAAAAGCTGTACATTTGATGGCTTTAAATCTCGTTTAATTTTTACGTGGAATGGGGTTTTTTGAATTTTGCTTTGGAATTATTTATAACAGCTTCTTGGGCGAAGTGGTCGGAGATGGCCGCATCCAGCACAGAGACCGAGACATCCGGAATATTTGTGATGACGTTGTCGATGGCTGTACTCGACGCGGCGTCACCCGTGTTGGTGAGTTCACTGACCAGATTAAGCCGAAAGAAGTGAGAATATCGCGGAGCCGCTGGGTCAGAGGGCTGGCGTGGTCTAAAACGTTAATATTGAAGTCACCTATAATAAGAAACTTTAATAATTTAGAATGGACAAAATTTAGGAGGGTCTCGAATTATTCAAAAAAATGTTTCTACTACACCCGTTTGGGGATCTGTACAAGCCAATTATTATTATGTTTCCAAGGGAATTTTAGTCCGAGTTTTATTCCAGCCACTTCAAAATTTAGATCACAGCTGTAATCAACATTGAATGGCTGGAAAGTCAATTGGGATTTGACAAAAATTGCCACGCCACCCCCTACATAATCGATGTGGGATGATACAATATTCGATTATGTATCTAAACTAAGTGCAACAACAAAATTATTCATTCAAGTATTCCAGGGTATTTTCTGATGAAAATATGAGGAGATTTTAATCTAGTATTAAATTTAGAAACATGGACACAGCTTTATAAAGCTCCAGATCATTTAAAACATGACACCTTTATCCAAATCTTTTTATATTACTTTAATACTTATTTTCCAATTGTAAAGGTCAGAAATTACTTAGGTAAAAAACCTTGGGTTAGCGAAGATCTAAAACTAGAAAAAAAGAAACTAATTACTGAAAGTAATGCTGCCCGAAGAACAAAATCGCAAAGAGACATTGACAACGTAAAACTTAAATATAATACTTTTAAAAATAAAATTATTCAAGAGAAACAAAATTACTATGCTAACAAAATTAAAAGATCTAAAAATTGTCAAAGAGACACTTGGAAAATCATTAACTATGAAACAGGTATTACTAAACCAAATACAAAAAATATATACATCAGGCACAATAATAAAATAGTATCAGATCCTGGTAAAGTTAGTGACATTTTTAATAAATTACTACCTGTAACTTCAATTGAGGATAAAGCAAAATTTAACACATCCTCAAAAAAATCTTAGTTTTAATGCTTTTAATAATTTTTCAGATATTAATTTTCAATGCAAAACTAATTGATAGAGATGATATTATTAGAATCACCAGAATATGATGACATACCAGTGCCAATATTAAAATATGCAATGGAATTTCTAACTGACCCACTGCTTCATATAGTTAATTCATCTTTCCTCTCTGGGCAATTTCCTGAAAAACTAAAAATTACAAAAATAAAACCTCTATTTAAAAAAGGCGATCAGTTTGATGCAACAAATTATCGGCCACTTGCATTGCTCCCAGTTATATCCAAAATATATGAACGTGCAATGTCTAACCAGCTGGGTTAACTATTTAGAAAGAAACAAATTACTTGATAGCATACAACATGGGTTTAGAAAAAGTAAATCTGTAGTTACAGCTGCCACTGATTTCATTGAGTCAGTGATTGATTCCGTGGATAGAGGGGAAAAGGTAATAGGAGTATTTATGGATCTCCATAAAGCATTTTACAGTGTTAGTCATGCTAAGTTACTAACTAAGTTATCACAGTTTGGTATCCATGGGAAGGAGTACAACTGGCTAAAATCATATATACAAAACAGACAGCAGTTTGTGGAAATACCATAATCTGAATAACAAGAACAATTTAACTAGTAAATATAATTCTATTTTAAAACAAACTTCTTATTGGGTTCCTCAAGGATCCATTTTGGGGCCACTTCTATTCCTCTGCTACCTAAAAGGAATTCCAGAGCTAGATAAATTATGCTTATACGCTGATGATGCCACTCTAAGAATTACTGCTTCATCTAAAGAGGAAATAGAGGAGTTTGCTTTTCTCAGCGTATCAAAAGTAAATCGGGTTTTCAAAGAAAACAACTTAATTTTAAAATCCAACAAAAACAAGCTATATGGAATTTTGTACCAACCAATGCAGAAATAAAATTAATCCTCATATAGAAATAGATGAAGTGGCTATAGTTAAAGAAGAAGAAGTAAAGTTTTTGGGTTTAACGTTAGACAGTTCGCTGACATGGAATAAACATTCAGAAAAAATAGTTTCAAAAATTAACTCTGGTTTATATGACTCTTCGCAGAATGTCAAAATTATGCTCACAAGAAATTCTAAAAATGATTTAATTTTTCACATATCCATTCACATATTATATTTGGTATCTCATTATATGGATCCACATCAATAAAAAAATTTAAATTCAATTTTTAGTGATACAAAAAAGCAATTCCGTGTCATTTTAAAACTTAAATGGAATGAAAGTGTGAATGAAGGATCACTTTCCTCAACTGGGTATCATGACGGTTTACAGTGCATCATAAGTATATATATATATAATATATATATATATATATATACTATATATATATATGATATATATAATACTATATAATATATATATATAATATATATATATGAGGAGGTTCCAAGCAAAAGCAAACATTGTCCATAAAAAATAAAAATTTGAGTTAGCAGCTGATTTGAAAATCATGAACATCATTGCTATCACTCCATTCACTTTTATATATTAAAAAAAAATACATATCCTATTTAAAATAAACACTGAAAATATGCAGGTTCAGGAGCACAGAAACACATGTCCTCGCTTAGTTCCAAATATGTCCCTCTAAGCCAATGTGAAGGCTCTCATCTGATCATTGCGTACTGCAATATTTATGATTTTTATATTCAGTTACATGCTATTTGGGGTTTTGAGGTTATAATTCCAGTGTTTTGTATTGCACATTCCATCAATAATTTGCAATAGTGTTAATGATGTTTTAATTTATGTAAGATAATGGAAAATATGGATGACAATAGGTTTAGTCATATTGGTGATGCTAATCAAGGCTCCAAGAAAGAAACCAAAGACAGCAAGTTGGTAAGGACATTAGCTAAGTTAAAACGTACATGGTGCCCCTCTTGGCTGTCGTGTATTTCCAACCTTGTAAACATTGTAACAAAGGTGTGAGAATGTGGCTCTAGTGAGACATAAAGATGCTTGTGAACACAAGACAAGTACCTTTATAAGGAATCAGAAAAGAACGAAACAAGATGGAATCATTGCCATGCTGGGTAAGTCTAAATAACATTAAAACGAAAGAGACTTAGGCCTACCTCAATTAGCTCAAAGAAACACAACTTTACTGTGAAGTATAAATATAAATTTCTGTAATTTGAAAGATAATACCCTGTGTGCAAAAAGTTTTTTATGCATATCACCCCTTTTAAAAAAAGCAACCCGCTTGCACAACATTGGCTCTTAAGGGATTAAACAATGGAGAAACTATAACAGACAGGAGAGGTGGCGATAGGTGCAGGCCAAAAGTGTGAGCCCAAAAAACAGACTCTGGAGGTTTATTTTTATGCAATCTGAGAGGAAGAGAGAGCCATTACAATCGAAAGAAGTCGAAGAGAATATACCTGCAATCAGATTTAAACAAGGCAAAATTGCGCGTTATATACAATGCCACAGTGTCAAAGGATTAACAGTTTCAAAAAGCATGTTTTAGCATAGTTTTTTAATGAGTTCAATATAGGGTTTAGATCCCCTGCCACAGATGTATGTGCTGCACATTGCTATGAACTAGATCTTAAAAACAAATCAGAAAAAGCTAAACCTAATGTAGATAAAATCAGTCATTCACCAAAACTTAATGTTCGTAAAAAGAATTCACAAAAAAAGAGCTAAGTGCTTTTATGAACTCATGAGGGAGAATAGAGATGACGAAGAGTAACTTTCTGCTTCGACCCTACAGCAGGTACAACCTCTCCCCAAAACCGGCCCATCCAAGAAGCATTTTATAAAAGGCAACTTAGCTTTTACTGCCTCTGTGTTGTTTGATCAGATGCAAGAGATCCAGTATTTTTTATACCTTGGACTGAGGAACTAGCTGGACGAGGGGCAACCGAGGTATCGCTCAGCTATTTTGCATATTTCCTGATTTACAGATACAAAAAAGTTTGTCTGAAAATGTCCACACACATAAGACTGAATTGTGAATGGGTGTCCAGGACCAAAAGCAAAAATAACCACTTGAAATCCACACTTTGGATGTATTTTCTAGGCACGGAAAGGGGTCACAACTTAAAAGAGATTAGCATTACATTTCCTGTTAGATGGCATAGTTTTAATTCCCGATGACCGAGTTTTTTGCAGAGTAGAGAAGTTTATTGAGAGAAGCAGCCTACCATGAGCACCAAAGAAGATTACTACAAACTGTACAACCAAATCTGTAGGAGAAGTGCGGAAAACTGAGAGATGAGTGGTCCTTGGTAAACACAAAATGTTTATCCTTCAAGATTTAGGAACGTTGATCACAATTCTGAAAAGAAAGAGAATTTTTCTTAAAGAAGGTGAAAGGCGGTAGTGGAAAAACAACTGGCCGTCGTGAAGTTTCCACTGTTAAAGGTGAGAATCAATTGATCATTTCAGATTTCAAAGAGATACTGAACAGTTCATTTCCCTGCAGAAGAAGGGTTGGTCATCCTACCAAGTGTTATTCAACCCCATTTAGAGCCTGTTCCACCTTGGACATGCTTATAAAAGCATCTAAGAAGAAGGGCGTTGAATCGTTGCTGAAGTTAATGTACAGTGACGAAATGGACAAACAATACTAACTTGTCTTAGTTACATAGCAAAATAATTCCCCTTGAGGAGACACCGGAATGTCATGAAATTGAAGGTGACGAAGAAGAGTGTGAGTGTGACTGGTATGAGTCCTGATGGTTGGACAGTCATAAACTGAAAATTTAATTATAGCCTAATTTCAGAAATAGTAATTCAACATAATTGGTAATAAATATTGTATACCCATAAATAAAACTAGTATTATTACTAATACCATTTTATTGTTTACCTGAATTTTTAAACCCTAGCAAAAGAAAACATGTCCAATGTAGGTTTATGTCAAAAGCAAACATGACCCTTGTGAATCAGTCAAAATAAGAACATGTCCCATATTTTAGATTGCTATAGAGGTGAACCGCTAATAAAGACACCTGCGCAGAAGCAAATATTTGAGCAGCACAGCCCTCCCCGCAGTAGGGGCCACCCTCCGGCGGGGGGGGGGAGCGGCGAGTGGGCGGAGCATCTACTTGTCCGCATGTTTAAATCTTGTCTTGCTCGCGCCATATTGTTTATACTGCAGTTTTACTTACTTGGACCGTTCAATTCGAACGAGTCAGTCCATGTGAACGAGTGAATCGCTGTATCGGAGTGGCGTTTTCTAAAGACCCGTACACTTTAAAGTTTGTTTCAATTTGGCCTGGCAACTGAATAAATTTGATATACTTTTTTCCAAATCAGGTTAAAATGAAAAATGAAATGAAAATGGTTTATTTTCTTAAAAATAGTACAATAAAACACATATCCACGTTTGCCAACCAAACGTAAGCAAATATGTACAATGTCTGAAATCATGTATCAGAGTGTAAACAATACGGAACTTATAACGTAGTTAATTATTTCTTATTATAATAAACCTTGCATTTGATTCTAATTAATTCAATTAAAATTTGAAAATAAGAAGAGTAGTATAACCGGAATTGAGCCTACATGTGCCTAGGACCTGTGCGTAGGCTCTGGTCGTGGAATAAGTGGGAACTCAAAACTAATAATAGAAACAATGTATTTTATAAATAAGTAAAAAATAGAGTAGTTTTTGTAATTTTTGATATTATTAAATGGTTTTAGAATTTATTTATAATCCCGGCTGGATGGCAATGACAAACAGTGAACACGCAGGCAATTGATGAGTCACATTGATAAAGAATACGTAACCCGAGTATAAATCTAGTTTTGCTGCACTGTCCTTATTTGGAAAAAGGTTATTAGTTTATGGTACATTAGAGTGAAAAGGACAGACCGAATAACAATAAAATAGCGAGGTAAGGTTAGAAGTTCAGCGATCACAAGGGACTAAAAGTCTTTTTACTTCTTTTCGCCATCCAACACTAGTAACGCCACGTTTAATACATACAGTTAGCTTTTTGTTAATAATTTCTATTAATAAAATATATTTGATATTTAACTAGATTCGCTCAAACAATACATTTATTGTTATATATCTATCCATTCACTGTAAAATATGTTTGTTTCTTCCTCTATCCGAACACAATTTTGCAAGCAAGATCCTTTCGTTCTCTTTGGTCATTACATCCAGTCGCTCATTTTCCCGTTAATTTTGTTTCAGGTCTACACTATGACCGGTAAAGACACGCTCTAAGCGTGAAGGCTTAGTAACTCTGGTACTGACGTCTGTTGAACTGAACGGGTCGCAGTAGTGAACGATACCTGACTGAGCCGGATTAGTCAGTCTGAGTTTATTAGTATTGAAATAGAGTGAGCGCCGATCATTGGTGGGGA
>NW_025787246.1:0-11503 GCF_021130785.1 Homalodisca vitripennis
AATTGAAAAAAAAGTTTTGGACGTTATTTAATCTTTTTTGAAGCTATTCCCCCGTATCTAAAGGGGAAACTAAACAATTAAAAGTATTTTTCCCTAAAAAAAAAAAAAGGCAGTTTTCAAAATTATTTAGAAATATTAAAAGGAATTTTAAAATCCTTTTGGATATTCTTGTATTTATTTTTTTTATGAATTAGATTAGATTAAAATTAATTTTTGTTTTTAAATTTTAAGGTTTTTAAATTAAAAAAATTATGTGAACTATGTCAAATTTTAAATATTTTTCTAAAACATAGAAAACGTGATTTTTCCCTTTTTTTCCTTTTCCTTATGGAAATGAAAGGAAGATTAAACACTGGTTTTTTATGATTTTGGGGAAATTAATTAAATTAAAGGGCCGTTGTCTGTAAATTCAAAAAAATGGCAATTAAAATTCCGTTTAGAATTTAACGTTTACAGAAAAGTAAAGCGTTTAAAAAAGATTCTGAAAATTTAGAGGGGGTTCACGATGGAAAGCACTAAATTTTTTTCTTTTATCTATCTACTGTTTTTTAAAAAAATAATGTTTTGTAGGTTTTTAAGGAAAAAATAAATTGTTTAATTAAATTTTTGTAAATTTTTAAAAAAGTTTAAAAAAAATGACGCTTAAGAAATTTTTTTATGCGGTAGCATTAAACCTTGGATTTTTTTTAAAAAATGTTATGAGCCTTCAGTGATTTTAAATCAGAAAGTAAGGATTCAAAAACCCAAAAAAAAGCTGGAAAAAACGGTTGTAAGGAAACTGTTCTTTTCAGACGTTAACCAAATTTTTTTTTTGGGTGGTAAAAAGCGGCCCCCATTTTTTTAAAAACGTTAAACAATCATTGATTTTAACCCTAAACGCATTTTCCCTGTAGTTCAGGTGTTTTGGGCTTAGCAAGGTTTTTTAAAGGGTGGGGCCCAAAAGGGCCCCGGTTTTTTATACAAAATTTGGGAAAACGTATTACAATATAACCATCAAAAAATCTTCGAATTGTTTAATTTTTTTAAACTTAAAAAATCTTATGAACAGTAAAAACACTTTAAAAATAATAAAATTAAGGAAATTTTTTAAATTTGTAACTTTGTGTATTAAAGGGGGCCTCAATTTTGGGAAGCTTCACGAAATTGCTTTAAAAAACATAAAATTTTTTTTTTTGGCTTCGGGTTTGGTTGTCCTAAAAATCCTTTATGTGATTTTGTGGAAAGGTAAAAATGAACGTCGGGAGCAAAGGTCGTCTTCAGATGCAAAAAAAAAAAGGTAATGGTGGAAAAAACTTTGTAAAAAAGTTTTGTTCTGTTTCATTATTAAAAAGTTTTGAGTTTCCCTGTTTTGGTTATTTATTTTTTATTTTGTTTCATTAAATTAAATTTTAATTTAACTTGATTGTTTTACTTTTATACGATTGTAGTCTAGATTCGAAGGAATATTAGGGTATCGGATTTTTCTTCGATATAAAAAACCCGGGGCCGCTTTTGGGGGCCGTCCTTTTTTAAAAAAAAAAAATTTTTAAAAAAAATAAAAAAAAAGAATATAAATAAAAGATAATTTTTTTGGGTTTAATTTAAAAGTAAATTCACTATATTTAAAATTAACCTAAAATTTTTTTTTAAACTTTAATCAAAAATATAAAATTTCAAAAAAATTTCTTAAATTTTTGGGGGGCCGCCGCAAATAAAAATTTTGTGCGATATTTTAAAAGTGAGATAGCCTTCGTTAAATTTTTTTTAGTTTAGAAAAAAAAAAAATTTACAATTTAGAAGCATCAAAAGGTATAGAACAAAAAAGCGCGATCCATAAATTTTGAAAAACAGGTTTTTCATAAACTTTGGTAAAAAAGTTTTGAATAATTTTTATGAAAAACTTATTTGATTTGTTTACTTAGAATAAAAAAAAATGTACAGTACTAATGAAATGATTTCCCTAAATTATTTTTTGAAAAGTAAAAAAAATAACTTTTCCATTTTTCAAAAAATTTGCGAAAAATTTTCATTCAGCAAAATATAAAAGGGTTCTAAAACTTGTACTATATCAAAAATTTATAAATTTATGGTTTATAAGTAATAGGAAATTTATTTTAGTAAGAAAACTATAAATATAACTAAATATATGGAAAAATTTAAAAAAAACCCAAAACAGTTATTATATATAACCAAAGAAATTACAGGAAATAATACTTTATTGTGAAAACTATCTTTTTACCAAAAATAAATAGTTACTTCAAGCTAAGAGTGCAATAAAATAAGTTTAGTAAGTGAAAATAATAACAAACTATGTGAAATGAATTTTACCCAAGTCATTTTGCCATAGCCTACACAGACGATAATTTCTCAAGCTATTTCAGTAAATATAAATTGATTTATTCTAAAATATATATGTTTACACTACTACACATCCAACAACACACTGCAAAATTAAATACGACACTAAAACACGCATAAAACTATTTAAAACTTAAAAATATCCACAGCTCGGCCGAAAGTGATCCCGAACGGCCGCAGCAAAAGGCGGTCACAACAAACGGCGTGCATATTCTTTTACGTTCAAAATAACAAGCTTGCTACGTCATAACCATAATACAAAGAGGAATAAAATTATCTGCCCCTAGCATTTTTCTTCCCGAAACCAATGGTGGATGAATTAAATCGATACGTTTCGGAGTATATTGTAAAAAAATTATACAAGGGAATGTTTGACCAACAAAATTTTGTCGGTTAACACTACAGAAGCGGCAATGACCGACAAAATTTTGTCGATTAACAGTTGGGGGTTTTTTAATATTCATTTATCAAATCCTATTCAGCATATCTATAGCTATAAAAAAAATCATATTTTAAATCAAATAACTATTACAATGCCATTGTGTAGTAGTATTAATTATTTATATGTTTTCCCCGGGTTTGTAGCAATAAATTAACGGTTTTCGAGAAGTTTTTAAAAGCATTTCTCTAAAAAACCCCCGTGCTTCTCTTTCTAAACTGCACAAATACCACAATATGATCTGCAAGCAGATCGGCTGATATGCTGGGTACAGTATAATAAGGGGCCCCACCACCACAATAGAATCTTTATTTTGATTATCTAAACTTGAAACAAAAATGTTGACACGAATTACGTTATATAAAAACTATCAATGCTGTGTATCTATAAAATGTAACTAATGAAACAGTTTAACATTTAGTTTTTAAGGGATATTTATGATTGTATTGTGGTGGTGGCCTCTTGGAAATTATAAGATTAAAGGCCAAGGTGGGCAAATCAAAATTTGACTTTATCAACGTATTTATCATCCTCCTGAACAAAAAATATATATGGTTTTGGGGGGTGCAAATGACAAATAACTTTGATTTTAGAGGGGTATTATAAATATATATATATATTAAAATACTTCAATGTCCCTTGCTATACAACAGTGGTTCTCAACCTGTGTGGCCCTCAGGAGGCGTAGGGAATTTTCATGGGAGGAGCAGAAAATTTTTAAGGGACGCGTCAGATACTCAAATAAAGGAGTGTTGGCAAAACGTTTGCAAGTGATTCTTTAAATGTTTTACGTGTCAGTTTTTTTTATTGTTTTGATTCTTGATGCTTACATGGTTTGTTAGTAGTGAAACTGTACTCTGTTGGACCAGTAAACATAAAAGTTTTATATTGTAGTAGGCCTAAAAATTGCCCAATTGTGTATAAGAAAAGACTGTTATAGTGATGATTATATTTAATTTGGATTATTTTCGTTACAAAAACTGTTGTTATATTTTATCAGTGCTTTACTTGCAATGATGTTCTGATTAATGATGCCATGCGGTCATATATTTTAAACCCTACTTTACTGGAAGTTTTCAAATGGAAAACGAGAAAGTTGTTGATACTGCCACAGTTAATCAACGAATTTAAAGACCTTGTACCAGGGCACTTGAAAAACTTTAAATTACATTGGGCAGTACTTTTCGGGTTTAAGACAAAAAAGTTGGCAATTGAGTTGACAAGAGATCCATTTAAAATCAGTGTGGATGTGCTTACTGATGAAATTCAGGGAAAAGGTAATCAACATAAAGTTAGATTCTCAAGCATTGGCGGAATTTAAAAACTTATTGGTGAGTGTTTGTTGGAGTTTTCTTCCTGTTTACCCGTAAATTGGTTTGGAAGTTGCAGTTTTTTATTAAATTTCATCGATTTTGGAGTCTGGAGCATTGGCGGAATTTAAAAACTTATTGGTGAGTGTTGTTTGAGTTTTCTTCCTGTTTACCCGTAATTGGTTTTGGAAGTTGCAGTTTTTTATTAAATTTCATCGATTTTGGAGTCTGGATTTTTAAAAATAGCTTATGTTAAGTGAAAATTTTAAGTAGGACTGGACGTCTTAAGTTATCTGCAAAGTGGTTTTTTCACAGTTAGAACCAGATATTAAAATTGAAAAAAAGAAGAAAAAAAAACAATGCCAATCTTCTCACTAAGTTACAAAGTGACTGATATAATAGTATCATAACACATTGACTGCGAAATTTTCGCCTATAAGGGTCACTGGATACTGAAAAAAACTGAGCAGTCTTGCATTCCTAGGAAAACGTTGCGCCGGCGATCCGCCGTACGGCGCACCAGGGTCCTTTGGCTCGCCAGCGATCCGCCATCACTAAATGTGTTATATACCTTTTCTAGATTTCATTTAAAATTTTTTTTAGTTCTGTGTTTTAGAACCATAAGTTTCAGCAAAAGACTCTATTTCAAAAAGGTATTTGAGGTCATTATTAAACGTTATAGTAAAAAATATATAAAATATTTTATTTTTTTAAACATGCAAGATTAACCCTATACTCTAACCTACAAATTAAAATTTTACTACTTTTGTTGACCACATAAGGTGATGATGGTTAGAGCGGAGGCATAACCAAATTTTTAGTGTACTAAGTAAGGAAAAAAATATAAAGGTTGAGAACCCCTACAATACGACACAGAAAAATAGCAAGACGGTTTTAAATTCATCACATCTTGGAGTTTCAGGTTTCACCGCTATTTTACCTATTGCGCTCAGAGTATCAAAAAAGGTTTATGAAATAATTTTTAATTATTACCTTATATCCAAAAGGCAATTCAACGAACAACTGTAGAATAAAAAATTGTTTCATGATTCTACAACAAAACCCTACACTGTACTTCTATTATAAACCGTTCAGTGTCAAATTCGCTTATTTGTAGTGGTAAAAAATAAACAATAAAATAAGAAGAAAATTAAACCCCAAAGGGACACCCGTATTTAAGCCGATTTAAAAGTAGTAAAACCTGCCACAGACACCAAAAGTGGGACAGAAGAGCACTAAAAGCTGTGCTCAATATTTTGATAAATCGTGTTTTGGTGTGTGTGAAACCTGCGTAAGTGCAGAAAGGGGTTTTTTCATCACCCTTTTCAAAAAAAACAGGTTGCCAGGTAGTGGTCTAATAAGGTAGATAAGGTAAATATATTACAAAGATTTTAGTATATGTACTGCCGAAGCAAGTATTATGTATTAGTTACTTAGCAAACTGGTACCAAGAATTAATAAATTTACCTGATTTTGAACATAATATTATGCAGTAAGTTACTTTCGGCTGCAGCATAAAAAGTGGCAACCACAACAATAAAATCATTAGACCAAATTATCAATTAGAAAAACCTAATACAAAAACATTCTAATTATAGTTATTTACAATTTTATTATTACCAGTTGTTTTGTTGGGGTAGGTATTTATGATTTAAATTAATTTAAAGATAGTGAAATCATTTGAGTATGGCCATAAGTATAATAATTGTGATGAATATGCATTATTTGTGTCACAAGAAATTTATCCTCCACAATAGTAGGAAGTAAGTAAGCTTCAAGCTGCATTATTTGTTACATTTTTTTAAATACACATAATTGATTTGATTTGAGCTTGAATTTAGGTACTACTATCTCAAGGGATGTTTTTCTTTTACACCAGAAGTGTGGGATAGCGCCAAAGGGCCCGCACGAATGGCCAGGGGCATTTCGGATCGGATACTTTCCCAACCTCAGGTCACGTTGGACGATGTGGCACGTGTCTATAGTCAATTTAAAGCAATCAAATTAATCAAAATTGTATAAGTTATACCACTGCAAGGTTTTTACATGTTATATAACATAAAACCTCAAGTTTAAACTACCTACGGTTCTGTTTTAATGGCTGTTGGATTTCAAATTGTTAACATGACAAAACAACACCCCATAATTTCTTCCCTTAGAGATCTATTTTTTCCCTATTCTTGTAATAATTTAATTTAAAATTTCTCTTTAAGAGAAAGGTTTTCTATGATTAGCTCATCTTTCTCCAGGACCCCCATTTTTTTTAAAACCAATCAAGAACTCTAATGATAGTTTTTACCAGTGTTTCAAGGGACTCTATTCCAAATTTTTCTATTATAATATTTCATTCATAAACTACACTCAAATTTGCTACTTCTGGGACAATAGGTTTTTGGGAAAATTTTTATTCAACGTTTAAGAAAAAACATGTCATGCAGACAACTTTATGTAATCATAGCTTTATTTATACCAATAATTATATTTGTATCTGCTTTCATGTTATTCTTGAGTTAATAATATTTAAATCTTATAACTGTCTTAATGTTTAATATCAATTACTTTTGTGAATCATTTCGATTTAATTATTCACTAAAAAATCCAGCTTTAACACAGCTGTCATTAGTTGGTTTGACGAGAAGTCAATCAGCTGATAATAAAATAGTAAGCAACTATGAGTGAGTTGGGGTGAGTGGTGGGGGACCAGCAATTCTCAACAGGAAACTGCTCAAGTCAAGTTAGTGACCTCAATAGGAATTACTAGATTAAACTTTTGCCTTATTTAAAAAAATAAAAATGGAAAAATGTGTAGTTGGTATTATACTGAAAGGTATTTTTTTCAAGCATTAAATGCAGCTTCTGAGTTTCTCACAGTTGGATTAAAGCTTCAAAAACTGTGCTTCAAAACAATGGTTTTCACCAGATAAATTAATAAAGATCTAAAAATTCAAATTATTATTTGTCCATGATGTAAAGTTATATCTTTCTCTCCATTAGTGAAATTTACTTCTCTGATCCATTCAACTCAAAATGTAACTGGTTTAAAGTTTGAAACAACAATGTAGGTTTTATGTACTACTCGACCTATGCTCTCATTTAAAATTTCCTTGCGTATCATCTCCCTGAAATAACAAAAAATTGTAGTTACTTCAAAAAGTAGATGCAGAAATGATGTACCAAGTTTATTGCTTTACTGTAATCGTTCGGGAATGATTAAATCCCTGCGATACTTTATTAACACCCTATATATATATATGTATTAACACAATATTGTTAAATACATGGACAGTAAACATGATGATGTTGTGTAAGTTAAAGTAAATTTCTTCTTAAAATTATAAGTGTTCGGGGAAAAGTATATGATTTATTTTTATATTTATTGTTTTATTTTCACAGAAACAAAATATGTCACTGAAAAGAGCTTATTAAAAACGGGAAGCACTTTTCCAAAAATAATGTAAATAATGTTTTACTCATAACAAAACATGCCCGGAAATAACTACTAGCACAAAGGCTCAGTTGTGTCCTCTGCACTCACCATAACATTACGAAGTCCTATTGGCGTTTGCCACAATTAATGTAAACTCTCATTAGTACTGTATCAAGTGAATGTAGGCAAAAACATGTAATGGCTAGGAAAAGATGTTGGAGGACTTACATTACAAAATAAGCTCTTAAAAATATACAACCCGCCTTGAATTGTACTGTTGCATTTGGGGGTTTTTGTTTTTAATGTTAAAAAATTATCCAACCATTAGCCACGCCTCTATTCACTTGATTACTCTATTCACTTGATTAGTTCTCGATGAGACAAAACCTGGCATGAATGTATCTTTTGCAATTCCAGTTGTATGCAATGAGAGTTATTTTAAATCTCTAAAGATTCCCTGGAATATGTCACAAATTTTTTTAAATACATTAAATCTGTTATTGTAATTTTTTACAGTGCTGATTTTCGCATACAACATGTTGTGCAGAGCAAAATTCGAGAATTTTTAACTGCAAGGACCCAGTGAAGGCCCCAATTCAATGTTAGAAGCAACTGAAAAGGACCTCTTTCAGAATACTCATGGAAACCCTGGGAAGTGTAAGTTCTTTTTTTTCATAGTTTACAAAAAAACGATTAGTTGATTTTTCAGTAAAATTAACAGTTTATTTTAAAAGATCATGAAAACTTAAAGTGTAAAGGGTTTTATAGTATTTTTCTTTTTTTGCAAAATGGCTGGGATTACAAATACGCTTATGTCAGTATAAGGCTCCTCACAAAAACTATATATATAGATTGGGCTAATCATTCTGCAAACTTTAATTTTTGTATTGAGGTTTTTTCCTCAGAACTTTGAATGTAGAAGTGAAAAATTAATTTTTCCACACAAGATCCCAGAAACAATTACGCTAAAAAGTATGTGCTTATTTGAAATGTATTACTCAAGAAAAACATTTAAAAGTGTGAATATGTAAATAAATACTTTTATTTTGTTGCAAAGATGACAGAAAGAGTCCTTTCATTGGAAACAAAATTATCCAAATTTTTTTGTTATAATTGACAAAGACAGTGTGCCCCCACGGACAAACATTCTCAGTGAACATTTTTTTGTTTGCGATGAAATTTTGGGTGTTTCAATAGGGTCGGTCGGGGTAAAATGGGTACAAAAACATGCTCTTTTTAACTTTAAGGCCTTTTAAAAAGTTTCTTAAATAATTACAAAATAATTACGGTTCCACTTATCTTTGGTGCCCTTTTAGAATGTTTAATATGTAATAAAATTTAAATAAACTATTTAGTATAAAAGTAATTTTTTTTTTATGATACCTTTTTTCCCCCATGGTTTGGGGGGAAAAGGGGTATAGAAAAGTTTTCATATAAAAAACACAAAAATTTAAAGTGCTGTATTATTTTCCCCCGTATTTGTGTAAAGTAGGCACAGTAAAAAATAACAAATGAAATTTTTTGGGTCACAAAAAATTTATTATTACAAAAAAATACCCGTTAGACAAGTAATTTTTTAAAAAAAATTAAAACATAGAAACAGTTGTTGAGAGGGGCACTTAAAACAAAATTGAAAAATCCCCATTATAATTGGTCAGAAAAAAAAAAATTTGAAATTTTCCTAAATCAAACCCCCTCATGTCTTCTTTATCAGGAAAATTAACGCCTTTCCCTTTACCTTTGCATTTTGTCAAAAACTTTTTGGAATATCGCTCCTTGGCGAAGATCTTTGCAGTAATTTGTCCCCTGTACTCCTTCACAACCGTGCCAAATTTACTTTTGGTAGTTTATACCTACCCATGATCCTACAGTGGGTTCGTAGGTTTTAGTTTTTAGGTAGGCTGTTTCATGTACTTTCTGCCGTATCAAATAACGTTTGTAGCTCTAGGTTTTTTTTGCGGCTTTGCTTGGACCAACCAGGCTTTGTTTTATTGTTTTTTCCCAAGGCTGTTTTTGGGTTTTGGCCTATTAGTTTTACTTTTTATTTTCTCTTTTTGGCATTTTTCTTCTTTCAGTTGTCCTTACTTCATTTGTTGTCTTTTTTCCCACAACTTCCTTTTAACTCGTGCCTTTTTGTCTTAGAAATTTTTTAATGCATCTTTTCACTTGTGTGTTAGGTGCAATGTACTTAAAATTGCTTCTCTCAGTTTCTTTATTGGTGAAGGAGAAATTTCAGGGAGGCCTGCTACAGAACTTGTGGGGCCGGGTAAATCTTGTAAAGGATTAGCTAACTTTTAAACCCGTGGGGCGGTCGGCCAAGGGGGCCCTCTGCGATGTCTTTGGGTTTTCGATGGGGTTTTGCTTAGGTTGTGCCCACTTTGTAAGTCCATTGGCCTAGTTGGTTGATGAAAAATCCTTTTTTCTAAAACAGACTTATTACAGGATAGACCCAGAGCCCCTTTAAAACCCCCAATAATGTGCTCAGATTTGAATGAAGTCGATACCAGTTTCTTAGAAGACTTGGAAAAAAGCCTTGTCAAATTTTTAAGCCCCGATTCACGATACAGTTCTTCAAAATTTCTCTCCACGCATTTTTTTATAGGGGCAAATACCCCAAAAACCAATGGCGAAGTGCAGGGATGTATTTGGGGGCAAACACGAAGAATAATGTCTTTTTCTTTGCCACTCGGGTTACGTTATAGGTCAAGGACTTCCATGTCCGTCAAACAAGACAAAATGGTTTTTTCCCAAAATTTTTTTTTTGATTTGCAAAAAAAATGAGCCATTTTTCAAAAAAAAATCTTGCATCCAGCCGACTGTGTGACTCCATAGAGTGCACCCGGCGGTCCCCCTTGAACCCAAGTACTTTGAAAAACTCCCTGCCCTTTTAAAAAAACACAAGGGGGGTAGGTTCACCGGATGCACTGGCTACAAAAAAGAACACTGTATTGCGTCTGCCGCTCCTCCTGATTTTGGGAATAGGACATTTTTGCACTTTTAGGGACAAAGACCTTACCCTTAGTGGGATCTGTTTCTAGGCCAGTTTCGTCCAAGTTGAAAATCGTTCTGGGTGATTTTCTAACCCATTTTCCACAAGAACTTGCTCATAAATTTTAAAAACTCATTACCACAAACTGAGACAGTCCTTCAGCCCTTTTTTGTTAATTTTCGGGTTTCCGTTTGATAGTTCATGTGCCCACCTTTTTTCAACCCTTTTAAAAAAATCATACCCTGGCATATCGTCCCCTTTAATGGCGTCTTTTACCCACTGATTTACATAGTACACACCATATATTCAAGTCTTTTCTATCTAGTGGATAACCACATTTTGCTGCATTTCAATAAAGCCTCCACAAATTTTAGTTTCCCTTCTTTTGATAGCACTGTTGCCTTTCCCGAACCAGGAGGTTTTAGGAGGATTTTCACTCCACCGCCCAAAGGGTTTCATAGAATGTTATATTTCTTGCTGCAGCATAATACTGAGCTTCCATTGTCATTCCTTACTGCTTCCTTCAAAGATTTCATCATATTTTTGGGTTTTTTCTTTTTGTATGTGCGTGGGCATGAATCTAAAACAAAAAGTGAGGTTAGTTTTCTGTTTTTAAAATATTATACCTATTTACCCCATGTTAACAAATTATGAATGCATAAAACCTATTAAACTTTAAAACATTTAAAAAAGTTAAAAGTTAAAGTATATATGTGTAATGTTTAAAATTTCCTGAATTTGAAATTCTATTTGATTAGGGTTAACTTTTAACAATGTCATCAGTTAGGTTGTCTTGGTTACACTGACTCCTGTGAACATATGTTTTTTTTTCATTTTAAGAAGCTACCCGCAGTTTAGCCAACTCACTTTCAGTATAATATCATATAAGATGATGTTATACATTTATGGTATTTTTTTCTGATCCAAAACATCAATAACTCAAGTTTTATAATATAAAATAATGTTATACCGTTTCCCCCAGTATACCATTTTACCCCCCA
>NW_025787247.1:0-30766 GCF_021130785.1 Homalodisca vitripennis
AACATGGATAGTTGTTGTGGTTTACATTTAAATGGAAGTATGGTAATCTAATTATTCGCTTTTTACGGGGAGCTAAACAGTCTTCTCGAGGTTTCAAAGGAAGCGCCTCCTAGCCAGCAATCTGCTCTTGATGGAATGAAATAAAGTATTTCCTTCTTACCATATGAAACAATTTTATTTATTCTCATGTGTTTATTTACATGTCATTCCAAATATGTTAGACATACAATGTAACTTTAAACAGGGCCTGTTTCAGACCACTTAGTCGCAATGACATTATATAGTTTGAAACCGTTTTTACATATAGAAAAATGCCATACAATGTAAATGTATTTTCATTTAATATGGTCATTTACGTTAAAAAAACAGTTTTTTTAATCACATTTTAAAATCCTCATACTAGTATCCTGTAATACTTATGAACAAAATTCTTATCTAATCCAAAATAATTTAAAACATATTAAAAATCTAAAGAATCTTTTAATTAAATTTTCCCAAAAAATTGTATAACAAGTGTTTTATCAATATTGCAAAATTACAAATTTAAAACCTATTACTGTGATAACTTTGAAACATGATAAGAAAACTCGCAAGTCAAAGAAATTTAAAAACCATTAAGGATTAATCAGGAATATACAAATCTATAATATAGTATTAATATGAAGAACAAACACCAAAGTAAAAGACCTACAAGCTCCCAATTATTAATAACTTTATTATTAACATTTTTTGCATGAATAGTTTTAAAAAAAACATTTGCTTATCGAATATAAGTATCATTTTTTGAATTGGCTGTTTAAGGTTTGTAAAAATCACATCTAAATCTGTATTAATGATTCTTGTTTAAGAATTTATCCACTCTATGCCCAATTATGATACTTCCGATCATTATCATATTATTAATTACTTTTATAAGTTTGCCACTATTACTTTTTATAAGTTTGTTTTCAATCTTCCCTGAGATTATGTAACAGAAATTTCCCTGAGACCGGACCTCCTTAACCGTCTTCATTATTGTAATTGAAAACGACATTCTAGGCATTTGTACACAAAATCGAAACATTCTCAATACATATTTAGACTTTTAGATTACGTTACTGCAATGACTTGTCTATTTTTACCTAATCATTCATCTTTTCCCAATGCTACTTGATTCTTTAGCCATAGTTTAAGCGACGAAAATATAAACACAGCTATTTGTTCTTATTAGCGTTTCCATGCGAAAACTGAATAGCACAGAATGCTTGACACAGAGCCCGATCATTCATATATTTAAATTTATAACTTAATATCAGTTCTTGTTCTATACGATGTTTTATACGTTGTATATACTAATATTTTTTGAAATAATAGGCCCACCTTTCCAAAATTAATATTGTGTAAAAAGTATTAAATTTTAACTAAACAACAACAGTTTTAAGTGAAAATACAACTAATTAAATTTAATATATAGTTTTAAATTTAAAGTAATGTCAAATACTAAAAATATTGAATATATTCTGAATATAATGGGCATCATTTTCTGAAAAAATTATAATAGGCAAAGGTGTAACCTTCAATGTAATGACTATATTTTTACACTTTTTAATATGTGAATTTTCATCGGCTGAATGCTTCATATTTTTATTTTTAACCACTGTTTATAAATATATTTTCACTGTGTTATGACATATAAAACCACCTTCAGAATTTATCCAAAATTTACAAATTATCTTTACGCCGAATAAAGGTTCCTAAATTCCTCTTCGTGAGTATTTATTATAAATCTTGAATCGGAATGTCTGAATTATTTAAAATTATCAAATTTAGACCCATAAGGAACTAAATTTTCTTTTCAATGTGTAAGGTTTTTAAAAATGAATTCCATTCCATTGGGTTAATAACGTTTTTTAAATTGGCTTAACATTATAAACCATTCATATTGGACCATAAATAAGAAGTATATTACATAATGCCTTTTGAGAAAAAGAAAACAGACAGTAACTACTAAATTTATTTCCTAATGCACAATGTACATTACGAACAGTAAAATATATTAAGTAAAAGGAACAACACAATGTTATTCTTGGATAATAAATCAAATGTGAAAAGGAAATTAGTCTATCCATAGATAAGTATTTTCTATTCACTTATTATTATTAGTAACTGATTCTCGATACAATGCTAATAAAGTTTAATTTAGTAAAATGAATTGATGATCAGAATATCAGAGCGGTCGTGGATGCAAATGGATTGAGCGGCAAATATTGGTCAGATTCTCAAATATAGTAGGAACCAATCCAGCCTTTGAAACGCGATACTGCGGCTTTTTTTTATCTCCAATACTTTTAGAAAAAATCATCAAATACTTACTTTCTAAATTCTACCTATCAGTATGATATCTCTTTTTCAAGTATATTCGTAATAAAACATACTATATTTCCTCCTAACAATTACGTAAAAACAAAACTGGTTTTTGAAGCTTAAAATTTGGGAATCCAATTCTATTTCATTACATTATTCCGGTGGTGATATTTTTTTAAATTACCACCTTTATTTATGCATTTCTAGTTTAAATTAGTGTAAGTACTTTATTGTGGATATCTATATATATAAAAATGAATGTTTGTATGTTTGTCCTTTATGGAATCGTGAACTATTGGACCGATCATGATGAAAATTTGTACGTATATGTATTTTTCCACGGAGAAGGTTTATAAGCTATGCCCATCCCCTTTCCCGATTCAGGATTCCGCCCCACTGGTTACAGAAATACCCATAAGAAATGCATTGCAGCAAAACATATGTTAACGTCTTTTCAAATTTTTAATCAGCTGTTCTTTGTAAACATATATTACACTTATAGTTTTAAAGCATAGAGTAAGCTTAAGGAGAAACGACAAATTTTGTTTAAACTGTTTTTGCAATCACTGTTAAACATAGACTTTACTATCCAGATAATACAATTCAAATTTGACGTAAAAATTCACCTTTAACTGCAATATTTATTTAATATAAACCATGCTCATGCTTGATCAGAAGAGTAATGCAGATATCATAATTACTATCTTACGTTGGCTACAAATATAAAGAATGTTATAAAATCAACCTTAGTTATTTTTTTTGACAGAAGTATGGTTCTCAAAACTCCGTGTGTACATATTCTCTCGATCGAGACAACAAAGCAAGCTCAATCGTGGCATCGGAGATATAACTAATTTAATCTAAAATTTATTATAGTAAAAAAAAAATTTACTAAGTAATATAAGGACTTCGGTTCTTAAGATTTGCGTGCGAAGCCGTGGGTAACAGCTAGATAGAGGCAGGAATATGGTACATACCTTCATAATACGCCCAAGAGGCTCACGATGGAACGACTATCAATTATCTCAGCAATGTTTAGAATGTGATAGAAAAAGAATAAGTGAATATAGTGTACTGTTTTCAACGGGAAAATTGCGTGCGAAGCCGCGGGCAACTTTTGCAAAAAATTATTGAAATGCGCAGCAAAGCGCGCCGGGCCCGCTAGTTAACTATATTGATAAAATTTGAGATAAGAATAAGTTAAATGAAGTAAAATATTATTTATACTATAAATATTATATTATATTATATTATATATATATATATATAATGTTATATATATATTATATATATATATATATATTAATGTAATGAAAATTACTAAAACCCTTTAAATTAAAACTTTTTATTACATACACGTGTTTCGGTTTTTAACCATCTTCAGTGTACATTAACCTCTAAATAAATAAATAGTAAACAATTAGATATACACATGTGAACCTTTTAAACATATGTTAAATTTAAATGAAACAGTTGTAATTTCCCTATTAGTAATCTGTATTTAATATTTTAATTTTTTCAAAAATTGGATTTGTCTTATTTTTCAGATTACTATTTAAGATGTTATGAGGATCTTTATTATAATTTAGATAAATATGTAATTCTTCTTTTGTGTTTAATTTCTCTCCTTTCCTTTCGATATCTAAAATTTCCATGTTCTTTTCAATATTTGTGTAGTTATGGTCAGTCTCCAATAGGTGTTCAGCAAAATTTGATTTTATTGTAGACATGTTATTTGTTTTTAAAGCTTTGTATGTGTTCTTTAAACCTTTTATTAAAATTTCTTCCAGTTTGCCCAATATAATAGCTTTCACAGTCACTACAGTTAATTTTGTATACTCCAGACTGTTTGTATAATTCCTGTTTGTCATCATTTTGGTTTGACTTTGTTTTTCAATAAGTTTAAATGTATAATTTCTTGTT
Organism: Homalodisca vitripennis; assembly: GCF_021130785.1. NCBI lineage: Eukaryota > Metazoa > Arthropoda > Insecta > Hemiptera > Cicadellidae > Homalodisca > Homalodisca vitripennis. Next base: position 4,267 of record NW_025787247.1, read on the forward strand.
TGGTGACTGATGGAGAATTTTGAATTTTGAAATGGTTTTTTCGAACAGCTTTGTTTTAATTTAGTATTGAATGGTACACATATTTTTGAATTTCTGTAGTATTATGATTAGGTAGTATTTTGTTGGTTTTATTAATTTTTCTTGTTTTCTTCTTAATCATTTTGTCTACAATTTGGGGTTGATATCCATTTCGACGGCTAGGTATTTTATTATTTTTATTTCTTTATTTTTATTTTCATCACTTATTGGTATATTTAACATTCTGTTTACCATTGAGTGAAATGCTGCTAATTTGTATTTCCAAGGATGGTTAGAGGACGATGGTATTATAAGATCTGTTTGGGTTGTTTTTCTATAAATTTCAAATGAGTGATTTCCATTAAGATTAGAAATACTTATATAAAGAAAGTTAATTTTGACTTTTTGGATTTCTTTAGAAAACTTAATTGTTGGTGATATAGAATTGAGAAATGTTAAAAAGTGTTCTGCCTGGTTCTCATCTCCATTGAAAAGACATAATATATCATCCACATATCTAAACCAATAAATTATTTTGTCTTTAAATGGATTATTTTGTCACTCATTATTTTGTTCTTTTCTAAATGTTGCATATATATATTTGCAAGAAGGCCTGAAAGAGGAGATCCCATTGCCAACCCATCTTCTTGTTTGTAAAAATCCTTATTGTATTGAAAAATAATTTTGATTAACAGTTGCTTTTGTCAATGATAAGATATCGTTAATTTCATTCATATCTAGTTTACTGTATTTTTATTAGATTATCTTTTAGGATTTGAATTGTTTTCTTGTTTTGGAATGTTTGAGTACATGTTGTTAACATCAAAAGAAATGAAGAAAGAGTTTAATGGAATTTGAATATTTCGAATTTGATTTGCCAGATTACTTGAATTTGATATACTGTAATTATTTTCAAAATGTATGTGGGTTTTTATATTGTTATTTTTAAAATTTACATACCTTGTAAGTAGGAGGAGTTACGAAAGTTTTACTACTGGTCTAATTGGAATATCTGGTTTATGTGTCTTTGGTTGACCTTTTAGAGTAGGAGCTTTTGGATTTGTCATTTTGAGTTGGTATTGTTCTGCTTTTGATAAACTTTTGCATTTACTTATTGTGGCATTTATAAGTTTTGTGTATTCTTGAGTTGGATCCTTTTTTAAATTTTTTAATGTTGTTGCTGTCAATGAATGTTTAAACTTTTTCTTGATATGTTTGACTGTCGATAACTACTACAGTATTCCCTTTGTCAGCCTTTGATATTATACAATTATTTTCTTTTAGTTTTCTTGAATATGGATGTTACTAACTTCATATCATTGTTTGACGTTTTTATTGATTTAGGATTTTGTACTTTTAAATTACTTTTGTGTTTAGTTCATGGATAAGAATTGTATCGGAAAGGTTCTTGGAGTTCTGTGTCTGTTTTCTTTATGGCTGTTTCTAAAATTGATGTAATTAGATCATCTTTGATTGTTTGAATTTTATGGTCCAGATTTATATTATATTTGAGTGATTTTTCCAATAGGGCCAATTCCTCAGCATTAAATTGGATTAGATGATAAGTTTTTTATTCTTGGGTAGAAATCTTCATTATCATCAAATGTATAGTTTTTTGAATTATTGTCTTCCTGTGAGTTAATCAATATTAATATTATTAAGATGAACCTGTTTTTTTCTTTAAAATAATAGGTTTGATCCATTGCTGTGTATTAATATCAATTTCTTCAATGGTCTCTTGGTGAAATTTTAATTTTGATTTCTGTTTTTAATATCTTCAATTGATCTGACTATTATATTCATTTTTGCATATAAACTGTTAATTTCTTCTTTTATCCATATTATTTTCCCTCTTTTTAATGCTTTTAGCGCAGCTCTTGATGTAGATTTAGTTTTTAATTGAACATAATTTGGAATAATATTTTCACTCAGGCATAACTTATTAAACTGTATATCTTCTCTTACCTTTGCCAAGTTAAGTGGAGAGGTATTTGTATTTGTGGACAATGGATTGGTTGTTAGTTTATATTTGTTATGTTATTAACTCCACTTATAGGGTTATCTATTTATATTAATGTAAATGAAAATAACTAAAACCCTTTAAATTAATAATAATTTTATCTTAATAAAACGTATTAAGAAATATGCGATTAATTGACATGGAAACACTATTAAAAATGGAAAGTGACATATAAATGAACATGTAAGGAAAAGACACGTGTGGAAGTATATGCAATAAAAATATACGAAGAAACTATTTAGAAAGAAATTTTTGAATTAATAAAGAATATTTTTTTAATGTACAGTTATGTTCTTCGATTATTTTTAAAGATAAAACGGTAACCTATAAAACTATTCATTGATGCCATCTTAAAATGGTTTTATATTTTTATATTTTTGTTTATTATAGTGTATGCCATATAAAAATAAATTTTTAATCCGTGTATAGCTTTAATTTTAAAATTACTGTTCCTAGATGTGCGTGCGTTTAACCTCCTGCGAGGGGTTTCCATATTATTTCAAATTTTTTCTATGTTCTCGGTTATTTATATTATATTTAAGAGTAACATACTGCCTCTCGAGTGGATAGCCAAAATTTATTTTGTATCGATCACAATTTTATATTATTTTAACTTATAATATATCTAGATATACAAATCATATTATTTTTTTTTAATTTTGCAACTACACTTTAGCATACTAGTACAATAATCTCACTTAAACAATGTTAATTTACATTGGAAAGAAAATAATTTGGTAAGGGAAAACATTAATAAAAAATGGCTAATACTCGTACACTCTCCTCCAGACGTTCGTTGCCCACATTATGGTTTTAATAGTGGACAAGTGTATCGGTTATGATCTATTTTGAGTCATTTATAAGTGGAAAAACTGGCAGTAACAATAAAATTAAAAACAAACCTTGATAATTTAATAATTAATTATTGCTGTTTTCCATCATGTTTTCTCTAGATTGCTGATGCACGTAATCGTGATGGGGGAGGTTGAGAGGATGGACGGTGGAAGTAATAACTGGTTCAGTGACATGAATGAAAAAAATTAAATTTGTGAAGGATTTAACATCATTTTGAATAATTACGGCTTTATCGTGTCTTATGATACCCACTCAAACATTGAATTTATGTTATATTGAAAGGGTATTATAAATAATACCATAATCAACCATTTATATAAAGGAAAACTGTTTCCTTTATCACTGTTTTATTACAAAAAAATAGTTTTCCTCTATAAATAATATTGCAAATAAAATAAAGGCAAAAATTCCAGGAGGATAAATATACCCTGCACTACACTGCGATATCATAGTTTATTTTAAATGTGCCACCAGAAGTATACTTATATCCATGTTACAAGTGATATTCTGTAAATTCAGTTTTAAACAGATTTATGTTTCCTACTTTCCTCGTGCTCGTTTTACTCTTTTTATAAAATACGTTTCAAAGTGTTTTAGTTGTACTAGATTGGTTTGCTAATTAATCCTAACATTAAGGTCATCTATCAAGCCGTAATTAAAAGGAAAAAAATTAAGTTTCAAACTGTTTTTGTTTTATAACAGATTTTTTAGTTTTTCCTATTCTCTGAAATTTTAATATAACAACAAACATTTTTGAAGATAATTTTTATCAGACGCGTTACATCAAGCTTTGGATGGTAATCGGTTGCGAAATCAATATTTGGAACGAACGATTCTAAGAAACTTTTTTATGAGGAATACCAGGAAATGGAAGAAACACAACTTACAATATTAGAGGTAAATGTTTTTTTGTGTTTATTTCAAATGTGAAAATATTTATTTAAACGTTAAATAAATGGCTGAAATAACTTTGGTATTTTAAGGAATGAAATGTGACATAGACACTTAAAACTGCTTATTTAACACGCTTATTTTTTTAACACTCCTACAGGCTTCTCTAGAATCGTTTTGTATCATAGACCATCCGTCTGTCATTCACTGCGATAACTCTTAACATAGTTTCTAGAGACAGGAAACTTGGTACAAAGTTTTCTCGTGAACTATGGTACTATATTGATTTATATGGGCTCTAAAAGTAATAAAAGAGTCTGTCCAACTGTTTATCTCTGTACAATAACTACTTCTTTACGTTTTTATCAGTTTTTTATTATTCCCTTCAATATTTTACACCTGAAACCTCATTAACTGGGATTTTAAAATAATGTTTATGTATAAACAGCAAGCGCATTACATGGGAAATGCAAATCCATACATGGGAACAGACACATGTTCAATTTAAGAAGAAATAACAAAATTTTCACATTGTAGAGGGCAAAAATTCACTCACTTTTAGTCATTAATATCAATTTATTTAGATACTCAGATACTATTTTGACTCATTAAAATCTTATAAAATACAGGAAAAGCTACTCAAATAAATATACAAATTAAATTCCCCCTTCATATCTAATAGCAAAACTATTGGATATGTTTTCTGTGATATGTCATCAACAGAAGACCTATGTAACTTTCTATGCTAAGGAATGGGGAAATACTTTCTACTGTGTGTAAAGATAAACAGCAGATGAAATAAAAAGAACAAAATAATACAAGTCTATTGTAAGGTTTTGTTTAGATTAAGGTTGTGAAATATATATATGTATTATGAGCAAGGGCTGCTGTGAGAGGATTTAATAATAGGTTAGATTGGCAATACAGCACACTCAAATGAACCAACACGTATTTTATTTTTGACAGTATCTCATCATATTGATTAAAACTTTAATTAACAATGGATAACGTCAACCAAACATATTGAGCACAAACTTTAATACCTTAATACTTTGAACACATGTTTAATATTAAATTATTCATTACAATTTACGTTTAATTTAATTAACTATAACAATTTACTAGTTATTGTTGTAGTGTTGCAATAAATATGTGTTCATGAACTAACGTGAGAAAACGTTCTTTTAAAATATCTAAACATTTACATAAATTTACATGATTAAAAACAAATGAGTGACTTTTCCAAATTTTAGAACATTGAAATAAAATATATGAAATAATCAAATATGAATTTCAATAATTAAACTATTCATTTGATTTCTTCACATTATAATCTTTTCTTTCCATTACTTTAGGTACCTTGGAATTGTAAATGGAGACGTATTAAAATGATTAATGAACTCTGATATATATATATATACTACGTTCCTAAAATTAAATACAAGATTATCTTAACTTACATTTGTTTGCACTTGACACTTAATACGCCTACAAGATTTTTTCCCGCACACGAACACAAGCACTGGCACTCCCGAACGTCGCTTTTCGAATCCCGTCCTCGACTTCCTCCTCTCCTCCTTGTTCCACATTTTTTATGTTGTTCTCCCGCCAGCTCATGACCACGCCCTCTGCCAAATCTCTCCATCACAATTGGTGAGTACCAATTTTTCATATCAGCTTTTTCATTAAAATAACTAACTATATATATATATATATATATATATAATAAATATATATTAAATAATATATATATATATATATTTAGTTATTTTAAATATATAAATTGTTAGTTTTTTTATATTCACATTATGTCCAACATTCAATATTTGGGGTATCTAAATAAAAGTAAACGTCCCTTTTGATTCTTTTAGAGGATTTCTCCAATTTTTATAGGAACAATTAGGAACTTGGATAGCAAGGAAGAGGAAATGACTGACAGGAAGGAGTTGAAACACACTACATCTATAAGTAGGATAGTAAGACTAACTTAATCTGCAGCTCGCACAGCTAATGTCTTCTTGTTTCCATCGTAGAGATGTCTTGGTTAACTCCGAAGATGATTCTCTTTAAACAGACGAGAATTAAGACACCTACGAGTAATTCTATTGTAATTCGACATAAACTCCACACCATGTGACAGTATATGACGAAATGTCAATGATGTCATTTATTCTCGTAATTTCTCAACAACGTGCAAAGCACTTAACAAATGGAATACACCTGTTGCCATTTTGATTATTAATTATAATTTTCTACAGACATAATGGACATACGACGAAGTTTTAAAATGTTTTTTCTCAAGCTTCAGCACCAACTAATAACATCTGTAACTATTATACAGGGTGTATCAAAACTCTCTACCACCCTTTCCAGATATTATACCTGAAACAAATAAAAGCAAAGCTAATCACATTTATTGTTTTATAAATAAATCTTTCAGCTTATAGTTACATCCTATTAGTTACAAATTTGCACCTAGCATTATATAAGGCAGGATTGTACATAAAAACATGTTTTTAATTAATTTTTATATGGTGGCTTTGTAAACACTTTTAACTAATCATAAACCTTTTAATAATTATAATAATGATATTACACGTAAAATATGTTATATTTACTAACGTTTAATTTTAAAAATCTATCGAAAATAGGTTCAAGAAAATTTAATGATAGGAAAAGAGAAATACATTTTTTAACTTGGAAATTAAAAAGTACAAAATACGTTACTGGAATAATGGTGTTTACATATCTTTAATGGATTAATCAACATATTATTCCTCCTCCAGTATAAAAGTTCACCTTGCATCTTTAAGATACATAAAAATAACCTGAAATAATCTTACAATAATCAACTGATCTTACAATAAATTTACCAAAAATTATGAAAAATATCCTTATTCACATTTTTACCACGGTTTCTTAGAATAGAGATATGATACTTTGTAACTTTTAAATTTCATAGAACGTAGATACATTTTACACACTATAAATAGATGTATAGATATATTTATCTCTATCGTTTTAAAGTTTTAGGTTATGGAGATATTTTAATAAAAAGGTTTACACAGTTATAATCCAATTTTGAAAATTTGGTCGTGGATGTTATCAATGATACCAATGAAAGTATATAAAATACGCTAAATAAAACAACGGTAATCGACAAAAAAGCTGTTATAAATACATTGTAATGGGCTATTTTGTAACTAACAGATAAAAAAAGTTCCTTATACCTTAATGCTTTAAAGACTTGAATATAAGACCTTCCACTGTTTCGTATACTTTGATGAGCAGTGAGTCAGGCTATGTAGTTTAACAAACAGACCGCAGACATGTTAGTGGTATATAGTCGTTAATTCCAGCCTTTCGTACCCTGGAAACCATGAAACCCAATGAAAAAAGGAAAAGACTGTCAAGACATAATAAGGATGGACCTTGTAAATTTACACAAAGTGTAATGCTTGATTTATTATTAAAAGTAGATGATAAATAAAGACCAAACATGTTTTTTACTACTCTGGTTGAATAAGTTATCACGTTTTGTTACGTATGTGTTTTTGGCAATGTGTTATGAAATATCGCTTTAATAATTGTCAATACCAGCATTTTTTTAAAGTAATTTTTAAACGATCATTCAATGAATTATGTCTTTTAACATTGATTTATCCTGATTAGACAAGACAATAAAATAAAAAAAACATATATAAAATGCAATGAAGTAACTTAAGCTGTGAAAAATTTAGTATTAATATCTTATGTAACCCATTTACTACCCTCCAAATTAATACAATTATGAAAAATTTGAAAAACTGAAGATAGATTCCTTATTTAAGAGAAATTTTTTTGTACATTTTTAAAACAGTATTTTTTTCTGAAGTTTAAATTTCCTCTATTATTCAAGGCTACATACAATTAGAAAAATATGTTTTACAAGATCTTTACAAAAACGGATTATTTGAATTATAATATAGAGTTTTCGTTTATTTTTACTTTTATTTGTGAGAAATCTCAAGAAATATATTTGCTTTCCACATTGTAAACCACAAATATTACCTGTTGTATAGTTTATTATGTAGCCAATAATAGAGTTTGCCTCAAGCTACACATGAATAGTTTCGACCTTGAGAAGCCATTCCAGAAATGGACTGCCATTACTCTTCTTTATTTGCAATTCCTTTGTTCCATAAAGCTGTTGCAAGCTTCACTCATCTCCAATGTAAAATAAAATATTGACACGTATCACTCATATTAACTGCAAGGTGCTTATGCCATCGAGATCTTTACCTGCTTTCCTGTCTATCAGAAATATTTGATCTTTTGCGTTAAAGTTTTGCGATTAATTATCACAGTTTATTCCATATTTTATTATTATTAGAGGAAGCATTTTTGTCCTTTACGACACAATAAATGTCAATTAGAGTAGTCAAAAAGTAAATAGGATTTTATATTTAGATATCAGTCTAAAAAATTACATTGAAAGTGATTTTGTTTTGAAATTAGTTATTGTGTACATAAGTAGCCAGAATATAATGACTTTTTATTTAACAGATAATTATTTTTACTATACAAGAGATTGAAAAAAGACTACTACTGCACGTTTATCTAATATAGGTATCTAAGAACCTAAGATTTTCTGTCCGGCTTCTGGGGTATCACGTTATTCAAGATAGGTAAGGCTGAGGCATTAGATGAATTTACAAGGATTTTGTACATTTGCCATCGTTATAACTGTTTATAAAATTACATTAATCCATATCCGTCCAATCAATAGGTTTAACTTATCTTGAGGCAAAGAGTTAAGCATACACAATAATTAAAAATATCTAGTAAATGTGTGATCATCTAGTAAATAGCGTATCATGAAGTTAAAAATGTCAATCACCAATGTGGGGATTCTTTTTATTTTTTGTTTGTTAATCTTAAGACCTTATGTGTTTAGGTGTTACCTTTTAAAGAGAATAGATTCCAGTACTTGAAACATAGTACCCGATTAAATTATCATATAAAGATGGCACACGTTAAAAATCCTATTATCATTTAAAACTGTCAATGGTGAATAATAAACTATAAAAAAGATATATATGCTCCTTGGTAAAAGCACATGATACAGTTACCATTAAGAGGCAGTATATACGAGTAAGTTGGCATTCTGCCTAGCACCCAGGTAAAAGCAGTCTTTTCTGACCCACCCTCTACCATTTAGGAGTGGATCCTAACTCATGCTTATGCCTGCTATACACTATAACTCTAGGATAGACCCACCTACTATTATAACTATTCTCTAAAGTAGACATATAGTTTAAATTATTAGTTTACCCAAACATCTCGAGATGTAAGTGACAACGTCGGTATTAACCTTATACAGCTTTAATGGAGTAATGTGTAATTAGGTTAATAACATTTAATAACACGTTAATTAAACAATTTCAAATTTTTAGAATTTTCTATACTCTGACAATCATGTAGTATTCTTATAACGTGAGGCAATTTCGCTCAGTTTATAACGGCTGTTCAAAATGGTGTTGAACCATCATTTTATCTGTTAAGTGGTTAAAGAAAGATATTGAGATTTTGTATACGGGTATACTATGGTTCTACCCATCTTTTGGTGCCTCATGTAATTTTTATCACTGATAGGAGTCGTCCTGAAGAGGATGAAGTAAAACGTTCTCCATATAAAATCCTAAATGTTTTATCATATTTATCCATAATATATATAAATTATTACAGACTTTTCTCGTGTCTTGGACAGGATCATGAACAGTTCTGTAACTTATTATACTGTAGCGTAAAGTTAATTACAAAATATAAACACATTCGATTCTATACATACATTTTAATATCCGTATCTTCATTTGTAATTAAATAATTTTTTTTATCTCTTAAATCTGCATTTAAAAAAAGTGATTTCTTTTAGTGCTATCTGCAATTTAACGTTTTACCTAAATTTATTGAAAAACGAAAAATTATTATAAATAATATTAAAACAGTTTTTCAGCCCAATAAATATAAATATGTTAACAAACTAAAAATTTAAAACGTCATTTAACACAATACATTAACATTTTTATCCCTTTTCCAAAATAAGTATTGTTATATTTCTGTTTTAAACGAGATAAAACGCTATCCTATACAATTCATTTTATTTAATGAATACAAAGGTTGATGAAAAAAGTCTTTAAAAAGTTTGAATTCGTATGGTTTAATACCACATGCATTTTTAAAATATCACATTTGAATCAAAATCATTATTGTAGACAAACCCTTCAATATCTAAAACGTTGAATATATTTTTTTAACAATTATAAATATTAAACATAACATTTCTGTTTGTTTATAATAAGTTATATTATAAAATTCATGGGGTTAATGGGCGTTTAAAAAAAATTCAGTGTCCGGACAATTTAACCGCTACGTAAATCCGACAACATCAAGTTTGTTAGGGTAACACATTTTGCCGACTTCTGGAACTGTTGAATATTAATATACGAGTAAACTAGTTTTACGTGTTTGATACCTTCCTAAGTTGAAGGTATATATCCATTAAATTATTATGGGTTTTTTCACCTACAAGATATTTTTAGTACAATAACAATTACGTAACTTTTTGAAGTAATTAAAATTTCGACTGATTGAAAATTTTAGGCTAATATGTTTAAGTTTAAAAAATCTCCAAAGAAAGACTTCCAAGTGAAGAAGTATGCATTACAATTATAGTTTACATGGAAAATGTCTTGAACTTTGCTGAAATTTTACATCTCTCACGTGGATTCTGATGAACGTGTCTTATGTTTAAGGGATATCTTTTGAGGACTTGGGTAACCTCGGTGTGTATTTAAAAATTGTATTAGGACAGAAAGAAGTAGGTGATCAAGATACGTTTATTCCGGTCGATAACAATGGGTAATTTGATGTCTTATCAACTCTTGAATATATTTTGACTAATTACCCAAGGGATTCCCTACTGACAAATTTGAATTATCTTTTATATATAATTTTTTATTCTATGGCTTATAAGAAACCATAAAACATAACATTTACTATAATACAACTTTTCATCACTGTGAAAAGAATATTTGAAGAAGAGCATGTTACACCTTATTTTACAACCTAATTATGTCTTTGTGATCATTTATTATACATTTCTTTTAGTGATAATAACAGAAGATATAGCCTTTCTCTTTCCTGTTAGTGCTTTATTATGCCTACATATGTCTTCAATATATAAATATACCATTCACCGACTACACGTACCAGTATGGTAAGTTACTCTCATCTATACTTACTAAATATCTTTGTGTTATCTTCAAACGCAGATTCCCGCAGATTTACAATTTTTATATTTTTCATACAAAGTATTTATAAATTTTTTACTATTAAATCTAAAGCAGTGAAACTTTTAATACGTGTACTATTTATAATGTTGTTAAAACGTTTTGTGCATGGATATTATTATATGTTAAACAAAAGTTTGCAAAAAAATAAATAAATATAATATTTATAAAAAAATATGTTTTAATCTTTTTGTAAAGCCATAAATTTAAGAGTATTTGAAAAATAAACTTGAGCATGCACAAAACTTGTCATTTCTTCCACAATGAGATAATAAACAGTAATATTAGTTTATTAGTTACAAAGTAATAAATAAGACATTCAATATCCCATGTATTTTTCTAAAAATAAACTCAAAAGTTCCAAAAAAGAGGTTAATATATATATCGCAAAAAGTATTGCTCCGCCGGGACTCGAACCCGGATCTCTCACTTACCGGGTGAATGTGCTACCATTACACCACAGAGCCCTCTCCTGTTATAATCATTAAACATGTTTTAAAGAAAATCACTAGTTTCAGTAAGAAATCCCCTTAATTATTTTAGTTATCATAAACAGTTTTAAAATTGAAATTGAATCTTTATCATAATGTCACGTCAAATGATGGCTGCGTTTAATAATGATGGACCTACTAGCTTTTACCATGGCACTGTGTCACGGTGTGCATACGGTCCTTTTTTGCCCTTCACTATCCCTGAGAGGATGGGAAGTATCAATGCTGTATGGGCACAGAAGCGATTGTGTAAGTATACGAATGCCCTTTGTAAGCACCTTAAGGGAAAGCTGTTGGCTAAGAGTAATACTATTCGATCAGTGGTTTCTAAACTCAGGGATAAAATATCTACTATTACCTCAAGTGGTTGGCTTGGATGTCTGAGTCGTACTTGTGTAGAGTTTTTGAACATTGGAAACAACTTTCTACCTCTGTGAAGGTGAACTACAAGAAAAGAACGTCATTTGAATAGTGAGCTCTTGGTCATTGTCAGAGACTTCTGATCATGTAAATCTAAAATGAACAGAACTGACGAGTGACAGTCACTGTAAGCGTCGTAATGCTGTATTTGGCCCAATGGTGGAAGCTGTGACGATACTGTGTAGTCAGACAGCAACACAAGATAGGTTGCTTGTCATTGGTGAGGAACTATGATACCGATGAGGATTTTAAGAGAGTTGATGACCAGATAGTCGTTATAACTTATAAATGACTGTAATGACTGTAATTAGAATTAATGTCTGCTCAAGTCTGCTTCATGCGAAGAGTACTTTACACGGGTCAAAGATAACTTATCAATATGATCATATTAGACCCAAGAATAGAGTCTATAATCTACAATACTCCGGAGAATCACTACGAGAATAGTACCAGGGTGTTACATGGATTTACTTAAATGGAAGGCGACGAATACCAGAGTTGCGGGAGCTTTCCAGAATCGTAAATTCTACTCGGGGAAATTGAAAGATAAAAGTGGTCAGTATCGTGGCTTCAAGCACCACCATTCCATCTCTATTACTATTTTATTCATTGTTTTACTTTTTGTTCAATTGTTTCAACAGTCATTGTGAAAAAACCATACATTCAATGTTCAGAGTAATTTAAATCAACCTTGACAGCAAATTTATCTTCATTTTAATAAACTATTTCGTATCTATAAACCCAAAATATTAACATAATTATTGATGTAAGTATTTGTATCACTACAATTTAATTATTTATATTATCGTAAGAATACCAAAAATGTTTCGCAAAAACATTTTAAAAAGTTATAGGTTACAAAAAAATCTTACATAGTGTAAAAATAATATTAAAATATCATTACATGAACATTATGTAATGTTAACGTATATTAATTATTAATGTTCAATCCGCCAAAAAATAGCGCATACTTATAAAATAAAGTTACCTCGTTTAAGCTCATCAATCAAGACTTAAATGCTTAGAATATCTTTGATTGTATCAGAGTAGTACGGGTGTAATGAGTTTTTATTTAGTTTTGAACATCTTTAACTTATTGAGTAAACGTTTAAATCTTTATAACACAAGCATTCTTGTAGAGTTAGGTAATTTTTTAAGATAAAAACTTACTTCGTTCAAATGTATTTGTTATAAATTCAAAACCATCAAAGTATACCATCATTAACCAATCATTAATGCCCTTTATTAATGTCAGGTTCAATTTCAAACTAAATAATTGTGAAACTTAAACAACACGTGACGTTCCAGGAGCGGCGTTTGACTTTCACAACTAACAAAGAGCCAAGAACAGAATCCTTTGAAATTTTAAGTTTGCTCATTTCATTTCCCACGTAACTTATAACAAACACTCTTAAATGAGTTCGTAAATGTGCGAATTATAACACATCATATTTTTATAACTTAAATTGAACTTTTATATATTTCATAAATCAAACACGCGTTGAAATATTGTTCACTAACATACATTGATACAATTAGACAAATACAACCATTATTGGTTAAATTCTTCAAAAAATATCAAAATATTCTTAATATATTCTACCTATATCTCAATGGTAACTAATGATAATTAACTTTTTTGCATTCTCACATCGCTCTCAATCGTAGAAATTACAATAGCAGTGGTAGAATACAACACTAACTGCATATTATTGGATCGGCGTTATAAAAACCAACTGAGGAACTAACAGAAGTTGGTCTTCTGTGTGTACGTCTGTCTGCCTGGCTGTTTACAGGATATCTCTAAAAGAAGTGGGCTATAGACTTGAAACTTTGCACAAACCTTCATATATATATATATATATATATATATATAAGATCGAAGTAGATTACGGCCCAGCTCCGAACACGTAACTTAACTGAGCGTTAGCGTTATCACTCAGAGAAACATTTTAGAATAAATTTAGCTGAAATACAAATTTTGTAACCTTGAAAATTTGGAAATACCTCAATATTAATTATTTTGATATGAGTAGCGTTATAAAACTCAGATACATTGAAACGCACGATATAAAGGCACATTTTTGTGTTATGTTTCTTCAATGCGCTGATACAGTAGCCGAAACTACAATAATCGTATTAGATACTATACCGAATGGACGAAACAAATGGATACAGCTGAGGTCGTAGTAATAAATACTCGATTTGCAAAGTTTACTTATGGGTTTAGCTGTGGCAAATAAACGTAAAAGCATCAGTTCTAGATATTAAAAATAAAATAATGTATTTTCCACGTTTTTACCAAATAGAGTGGTAAAGAACTATACGATATTATGGGTGGTCCTAATGGTTTTCAATGTTCTATGGGAATATTTCATACGAAGTTAATAATTATTTAAGACTTTAAAATTGACTTCCCTTCTACTTGATGTCGGCTCACAAGAGCGGGTGTCAGCATCTTTGCTCGACATTGCTGCTGTAGTGGGAAAAAGTGAAGATTAGTAAATTAGAAGTCTAAAAAACCGAATTTTACCGAATCAGAGACTCGAAGTTGAATCAGACAGAGACTCGGTTGAACTCGTGGACATGGCACGAGATGTTGCTCGACAGCAGGATGGTAAGCTACCAAGTTCACGAGAGAAAAAATTAATATGCGTGCCAATTAGGTTAATATTCCGGTAAGAATTTAGTTCCAAGAACATCGGATGTAACTTATATTAACAAGTAACAAGTAACAGGGTTGCAAAAATATGTATTATATAAAATACAACTAAATAACGGTACAGTAAAATATTGTTAGGTCATTCCAAATTACGTTATAACTAGATTTTGCACTCATAGAAAAATGAGAATGTAATCCCGCTAAATGCAGGTTTGTTGAAACAAAAATTCATGATTCACCCTCTTGAACGCAATTGCTAAGCAACAAAGTTTGCTATTGTAGAAGAAATACCTCTGTCGATAATATAATACTAACTAGTAATTTGAGAATTAAAATAATAATATATGTAATCGTAATTAATAACGAGCTACTACCGAAACATCACAACCTTGACTCATTCCGAGCAATTTAAAATTTTCAAAGATTTCAATTCTTAACTATTTTGCTAGAAACTCATTCTTTGCTACTCAACTGACTGCAAACATGACATGCCCCTCCTTTCACCACTTAAGAATACTAAACAACACTATTGTTGGTTTTATTGCTGTTGTTTTTAGATATTTAACGAGTAACACGTAAATTTATCTGTTCGCGTTACAAGGAACGCGTTGTGTGTACTTTCTTCAAAATACATACAAAGATATGTTAATGTAAAGAACACACAAATGTCAAAGTTGACATAATGGTTATATATACCGTACTTACCTCTTCGAATTAGCATTTGCAGGTGAAGTATAATACAACTGCATATATATTTACGTCTATAAACGGTAGTCATTTTATGTAGTTGTGAGTTATCTTTTCTTAAGATTGTGCATTAATTTTAAACTGTAAATAATAAGTTATTTTCATTAAAAATTTTATTACTCAAGTCAAAAACCGATATATTGCATAAAAAATTTTTAAACCCGTAATAATGCTAGTTTTATTTTTAGTTTTAATATAACATTAACAGAACAGTTAGGATGATTGAGTTGGAATGTTACATTAAATAATAAAATAACAGAGTTGAATTAGATTTGTTGTACTTATTATTCGTGTGTTTCAAGAGGTAAAATAAAATATTAACAATATTTTTCAATATATCAATATTATCAATAATGATATGTTTAATTAATGAGGACACTTTTTTAAATCATTCGGCCTTAAATAAGAAAACACAAATTAACAGAAAATTGATATACAGTTAAGAGATGTAAATGTTTTAATATGGATCCTAAACTTACAGGATGAAGAGAAGGTACAGCAAGAGAAGCGCTGGTTATTATAACTCTGCTCCGTCTCTTCTTGAAACCACTCTTACTTCAGTAATGGTGATAAAAAGTGTTGCCAGCACAAAAAATGCCAAATTTAAATGTACTACATTAACAATGCAAGATATCCGCAAGTTTCATGAATGTTTTTATGAAACAAAATCTAAAATTGATCAGGATAATAAAATAATTTTGTATTCTTCATGCGAGTCTCCTGCAAGATATAGAGCTAGAGGCGATAGGAAACATGTCAATGAAGTTAGCAATACATTTTACATTCCAATTTCTCGACAAGGTGTTAAAAGTAAGGTTCAAGTTTGTAAGACAGTATTTTGTAAGATCTTGGGTATTACTGAAAAAAGAGCCCAGAGAGTGTGTAAACGGCATTTTAGTACAGGTCTCATTAGCTACTGATAATCGTGGAGGTGACCATCGATCTCAATCGATGGTACAAACAGAGAGGAGGTGTGAAAAGGTTTATTGAAAATTTATTTCCTTTGGAAAAACATTATTGCAGAGCTCGTCAGTCCTGGAGAGTGTACTTACCCAGCCATTTAACTATAAGTTCTCTTTGTGAAGAATACAATAAAACCATAGAAGATCATCTTAAAGTTATAGTATGAATTCTTTAGAGGTATTTTCATTAAAGATTACAATATTGGATTTGGATCACCAGCGACTGACCAATGCTCAAAATGCCATCAATTTAAAGAAAGGTTAAAGTCTGGAGAAAACTGTTCAGTTGAATACAATGTGCACAAAAAGAGAGCAAATTCATTTTATGTTTTGCTAAAGGAAGCTAACGAGGGTGAAATAACGTTCACCTTTGATTGTCAAAAAAATTTGGTACTGCCAAAAGTCACTGACCAAGCTTGTTATTACAGCCGTCAGTTCTACTTGTATAACTTTACTGTTTGTGAAGACACTTCCAAAGAAAATCTTAGTAAAGAAAAAAGTGTCAATTTTTACATGGACTGAAGCCGATAACAAAAAAGGCTCAACACAGATTGCATCAGCTGTGTACCACAAGCTCTGTAACACAAACATGGATGGATATAAATTTGTTCGTCTTTTCGCTGATGGAGCTGGCGGACAAAACAAAAAATTCTATTTTAATTTTCATGTTGATGCATTGGTTATCAAACCGTGCTCCTGGTAACATCAAAGGAATAAAGTTAACCTTTCCAGTGGCAGGACATTCATACTTGCCGCCCGATAGGATTTTTGGACTCATTGAAAGAGACCTAAAAAAAAATTGAAACAATCATACAGCCTGAGGAGTACTATAATGTTTTACAGAAGCATGGTACTGTTCTGAAAATATCTACTGACTTTGAATTTTATGACTGGAAAACACCAGCCCAAACTGTCATGAAAACTCCGGCTAACTGGCACTTTCGTTTTGCTCCTACAAAACGATTCATTATCACCCAAGGGAAGGCTCCAACAACTTCAGTTCTTGTCCAAGGAGAACCTGCTTACATGTTTGATACTGGAACTGCTAAAAAGGTTTTCAAGCCATCAATGGATGTAAATAGTGCTCCAATAGAAAAAGTTATAGTTGGAATACCTGTAAATCCTGCTAAGAAAAACGATGTTAAACGACTGCTTCAGCTGCACTTTGGAGACGGATGGGAGGAGAACCCTGCATTCAGTTTCTACAAACGTATTATAAATGACGAACAGCTTCCAGAAGAATCAGAAAATGAAGAAGAAGGAGGCCACATGGAAGAAATTGACAATATTGTGTAAAAAGTACATAATGGACTCATAAACCTTTTTAGAAACAAAAACTAATTTTAGAATGTTTAAAAACTACTGTTAATGTAGAAACGAACGAACAATAAAATGTTCCGAGTTTTAATTTTTTACGAGTGTTAATGTAAAGATTTGTATTTAATTTTTGCCTTTATAATGTATTATAAAATACAATTTTGTTTCGAACCAAATGTATTAAAGTTTCTTTCGTTTTTACCTTTTTTGAAACAAAGTGTCTTTTGTCCAAGTTATACAGTTCCAAAATGTCTTTTGTCCATCTTACAGTTCCAAAACGTCTTTTGTTCAATCTTACTTTGCTTTTTATGAACAACATACACATAATTAGACTATTTAATCATATTTATTGTGTTCAAATATTTATTTTCTATTTTTTAAAACATAATTAGCTTATTTTGAAGTGTAGAAAAAATATTTTAAAGAAAAAATCTTGATTTCCCACAAATTTTACTAAGTGGACAAAAGACGTTTTGGAATTTGACGACTCAATTACATTAAAAGGACTATAGATTAAATAATTACACTATTATATTCTATTATTTTACAATAGAACTTATCCCTATTCCTTTAGTTTACAAGGGGAAACCTCACCAACAAATATCAAAGTGTTTTCTATGGAATCAATTTTTCTTTAATACTGTGACAAAAATGTCTGTAATAAATATTCAAATGGAATAATATATGATAAAAATCTGTTAATTATTTAGAGCTTTCGAATAATGACTTGTAATCTAATACTTTGATACAGTAATCCGAAAAGTGGCTGTCCTGTATCCTTCCTTTCTTAACTATCGCCATCCTGTCCTGTTTTAAATTGCAGCGATGACACCGGAAGTATGGAAGTGACCATATAGATTTCTTTTAACGTCGATAGCAAGTTATGGAAGTGTTATTTTATGTACGTGGTGTTCAGTGCTGTGACATGTTTGGTGCTTGCTTTAGGCACCTTGTACCGTCATATGTACGGTTAAGATACAATGCATGTACAATATTTTCAGTTGATATATAAGTCATGATTATCGTCTTATATTTAATAGATTCTTAATCTTTATACACGCTTAATCTTATACCTTAAGGCTATTAAAAGCTTGCAATCTTTCTTTGTAACATAAAAAGATGGCAAATCGAAATCTTATTATTTATCAGCCCTTGCATTCCGATCTATTATATTAGTTATGATTACCACAAATAAATATATATATGTTTCATAACTCTAGCCCTTTTAACCCCAGCCATTTTTCCATGGACTTGCCAGAAAGCCCATGGCGATAAGGGACCGTAGTGCAGAATTGAGGGAAAATTCATCTAGTTTTCTTATTTTTGAAGATAATTTTTAGGTTTTTGTTTTTAAATTGTTCACAAATAAGTGTACTATTAGATGTAATAGTTAAAAAGTACTTTTCCAGAATGATTTGTTTTTTTTAGCGTATTTATATATAAATTTTTTTTAATTTTTTATATTTTTTATAGTTTGGACATACATAAACGGTAGAAAAAAAAATTGTAGCCCCTGAAAAATGAAGCAATTTTGTTGTACACATATTTCTTACTACACACACAAAATTTTAAGAACTTTCCTTGATAAATGCAGGAGATATATCCAATTAATTGTATTGCTGCATAAGCACTTCTTCATATATTTCCACATACACGTCAGTAGAAGTATACAGATATGTTTACTTGTTTTTGCACTTTTGAAAATAATAACAATTGTAAAATAAACACAAACTAATTGTAATGGTTTGTAAGACTAAAACTTGTTTAATTTTTCAAAAAAGTAAAAGAAATAATATTTACAATATATACATTTTATGGTACTTTGGGAATGGGGTCAGATTCCGTTATATGCCCCCAACGCTTAAACCTTTTTCAATGAACTTAGAACCTTATAAAACGATGTAGTTGAGTAACAGAACTAACATTCCATTAAGCAACAAGCATTTCCAGGTATTGTGATCGGTATTTTTGTCGCTGTTATCTTATCTTTCTCGAGAATCCCGATTACGGCAGGCCGCGCGGCGGGACTCTGCAATCACTTATCTACTAGACCGCTCGACTTTGACCTCTGTCTGAGGATGGGGAGGGGTTTGCGATAAGACAATTCCTGTTTTATATTGACGAAATATTGTTCTACGCTAATCTAGTAATCAGTAGAAGCAAAATGTCAAATAACGATTCATGTATGGGTGTGGTCGGTATAATCCCAAAGTACCAGTGTTTATCAAAGTGTTTTCACTCACTGGTAACTTTTCTCTACGACGTTTACTCATGTTTTTTTACTAATAATACAATAAATCACACGAAAAACAACCGCTTTAAATTACGCAAACTAATTGAGGTTATAAGTCAGCATACAACAATGCAACTGAAGTCGTCTGACAACTGACATCGACAAATAAACTACGCTCAATGACGACGAAATACGATGCTAATTGGAAGGTTTATTGTTTTTGCATGTAGCCCGTTTCTTCACCGACTACTATACCGAAAACTGATGGCATTTGGACATATTATTAGCCAGCTACATTAAATTCTCGAGACGTCCGGTATATCGGACGTTGGGCATTTTAGCTAGACCACCTCTGTCCGATATACCGGACGCCGGGGCTAAAAGGGCTAGAGAAACAAAAAAAGTTAATGAGAAAATAAATAAAATGTCTTAATATTTTTAAAACTAATATTGATAAATTTATAGAATGACGCAAAAACATACAATCGGAATAAATTTGCTTTAAAGTACACTTTACTGAGATTAATTTCCACTCTATTTAAAGGGCAATCAGAGTACATTCAGGTGATTGCAGTTGGTTACAAACAACATCAGTCAGCTCTCATCAAAATCGATTACTCGGCTTTAATAATAGTTCAGTAAAACACAGTATATTCTCTAATCTGGCACGGACGAATCGTATAAAAAGCAGCGGAGTTTTCCACACGACAGTTCGTCTCATTATTAACTCATCAGTGTTTACGTTCCATCAATTGGCTTTCCATCATTTTTACATCTTTACTTAATTTGAGATATCAAAAATATCCGGCCGAAGAGGACCATTATTGTGGGAAATTTTTAAAAGATATTAAAAGATAATTCGAGGTAACTGTATCTTTATTCTTAAAAGTGGTTATCCGAGATACACATACAAATGTCGAGTGGGATATGAACTTTTGAAGTTGTTTTTCATGGAGACAAAAGAAACTTGTTTTGGTATTAACTACTTTGGTGAAGGGAGGTTTAAGCAATATATTTAATTAAGATAGCCCGAGAAGACTACTAGAGTGCCGCGAGCTATAAAGTGTTGTCGAAGTGCTCTGGAGGCTTGAGTGTTGAAGAACAATTTTGGACTCAGGGCAGCGTCGGAGAGGTCAGCTATTTTACAATTGCTTCCCAGAGGGGTTGTTTGAATTGCTTGAACATAAATATGTCCCTCTCACACCAAACATAGATTACAGTACTGCTTAAAACTATACTAATCAAATAGGCAAGTATCTCATGTACTTTACAAAAAACTTACTGAAAATATTTAAATTATAAAGAAAACTGTATATTTCAAAACGAATGTTCTTAAAAACATAAAATGTTACATTTTCCTAATTGCATGGTTTTATTTTAAAGCAGTGGAGTTGATTACAGTTCTCCCCTGGAGACGTGAGCAGTGTTCGGAATTCCTGTCCCTCCTTTTACTGTCACACCGTTCCATTCAGTAAAATGCAACTTTTCAAAGCAAGATTTTCTTCAAAAATAAGGACCTCCCTACCCTTACATTATGGCACGTGATGAAACTAAATCATCTTATAACGGTTTTAAATTTAAAAGTAAACATCTTTAAATTTAATTCATTGATAATACAAATATAATATAAACACCATATACTGTAGACCAGAGATTATAACAATACATTTATTTGAAATTTAAATGACAATTACAATATTTTTAAGTACCTGTGATCAAAGAAAGTGCTCGGAAATGTTCCCCTTCTGTCATCTGTCAATGTAGTAATCAAAGCCAGGAATCAATAGTTTATTACCAGTCACACAACTACTGTTAGAATGTGAAAGTAGCTCTTTGGGTTTTCCCAAAGAGTGAACTTTCACTGCAACCGTTGTTATTTGTATTTTATTCAACATTTTGAATACTTACGTTGATCACAGGTACTTAAAAATTGGTTTTTACTTGTAATGCATAATAATTTACATTGTTCAATTGTTTTAAAATTCAGATAGCTATAACTACTGAATTAATCCACCTTTTAAAGTTCGGTTTGCGGCATTGTACTCTGCTAAGTAAGACCTTTAATTTGACCAAACTTTACCTATGCTTTAAGAATTTTGTCTGACTCCTTGTGGACCGTCCCCCAAAGGGATTATCCGATCTGTAATTGGGCAGATGTGTGCGTTACTATCACCAGTTAGCACGTGTAAACTTTGGTATTTTTTTTATATTGTGGTTTAAAAATTAAAAAAGAGGATCCAGACTTAATTGTCACCCTGTATAACTAAGTGCAGAGAGTAAGACTAAGAGTAAGAGTAAGAGACTAAGAGCAAGAGAAAACTCCAAAAACTCTATAGGTCTAAAGAACTGAATTAAAATGTAGACTAAACAGAAATGTACATAATTTCTGATACCTTACAAATACTTTTATAAATATATTAATTACTATAATTACATAATACTTAATTATATCTCACAAAACATCGTCCTCTTAAATGATACATTTGCTATATTTTGAAATTGTTTTAATTTCTTCAGCTTAGAATCTAATAGATAGAGTTATTTTTAAACGATATTTTGGTCTAAAACGCCAGCACACTTCCAGTAAGTGGAGTCTATACTCGCTGAGGTGTGAAGCTATCTCTGAACCGGATATTACTTCGGGATTAACGTAAGAGGGCAGTTCTAGCAGACTCGTTCCGGCGCTTCGTGGGGGCCAGAATTTTAAAACTCGAGGGAAGGCAAACTGCGGAAATTAATTAATGCGTTTGCAGCTTGAAGCATAAATTTCATTTATATGTGAAATACACCCTGCAGTTTGATCCAGGTTCATATATTTAAATAAATGAATAATTTACTATACACATTAATTAATCCAGGCAATAAATTATGGAACTTTAGAAAATATATGGTAAAAAGTATAAAAACAATTTTGTAATGTTCTATCAGAGATACCATATCCTTATTTGCACTCTTCAATTCCGTATATAGTGTTGTATGTAATTATACCCATTCCTCTAGTAAAATTGTTCTATTTTTACATCTCTTCTTTAGCACTTAAAACTTAGGAATTCTATGCCATTTGGTGAACATCAGTGCTTTGAAGTCTGATCATCCATTCAAACAAGAAGACCTAATCATTATCACCAGATATGCCTAAAGGTATTAACGGACCTATCCGATACTTGCCCAAACATTTTACTTTTTAGTGGTCTTAGAAAATTCCCGAGGTTCTGAGTCAGTACTGAAAATTCACTTCTACGAATAACGTTCGCTTCCAAAGTATTGTTTTACTTCACCAAGAATTTTGACACCGTAAGTCAACTATAGTGATTAAAAATTTAACACTAAGTGTATTTTCTGCTGATAATAATCTCTCAGACGAGGTCATATGGGTCAAGAGGTTCACTCCTGGTCAATTTCCTTACTCCTCCACTTATCTGTATGAATTTGTCTGACTAACACACAACATCGCATAAATCCTTTTAATCTCTAAATAATCAATTACTGTAATTTAAACAAAATAATCATCGTGTTTGTTAAGTTTAATTTTCATCGAATATTACATTGTACAGGGAAGTAGTTGATTAATTTGAACTAATAAATTTAACGATTTTAGATTCAAAATACAGTCGAGCTAAACTATTTACAAGGAATTTATTAAACAGGATTATTTTGACTAATTGGAAACTTTGTGAGGAACATGGGATTGAGTATAAAAATTCATTCGAATTTGACAGATATTACGGAAAACTACTACAGACTAATAGAATAATATATATCTTGATGTTCTTCTCTGAGTATGCGGTCAAAGCCAAACTAGTTTCTCTCTATATATCTATCTTACTCTCCCTTTTTGAGTATTATATGAGAACTAATGAGTGGAATAGTTAATATATAAACAGCTAAAGAGCTCCTAAAAAATTTATAATTATTTTAACTAAAGTTACATTTGTATAATTATAGACCAATGTATGAGTAACAGATTTAAAAAGAAAACAACATGAGTTAGATAAAAAAATTATAAATACAAACTGAACGTATTACAAAGCAAACTCTAGGTAAACGTTATATTCGACAGTTTCAAAAGATAACAATTCGGCAAAACTCGATATGTTGTTCTAACAAGAACAGCTGTTGTCAGATTCCCGCTGCGGCTGAGATCTAGCCAACTCCGTCTGTGTGTTTCGCTTTGTATTTATCTGAATCTATTGCTGTTTATTACTCTGTATTATAAACTGTTTAACTCACATCTGCCTGAGGATAATGTAACCATAATAACTAAGAACAGTAAATACGCTACACCATGGTGTCCTATATACTTACCAGTAGGATGTGGTATAAGATTTAAGTAGGCAAGATGATTATGGAATGTCCTATGCTATAAAACTGTAAATAGTTACAGAATCATTTGATTTCTATACAACTTTGACCATAATTCTCGGTCGCGGAATGAAAACACGAAACCCTCATAGATATTTAAAGAGTAGTATTGCAAAATCTAAAAACTAATGTACTATAAGGTCAACCGTTGACAGGCTTCTAATTCCGCTGCTTTTTGTACGATTCGTCCATTCGAGATTAGAGAATATAAAATATATTATTTTGCATTTATTTGAAAATAATTGATTAACTAGTTATTAATGTCAACATAACATTATGACAATGTGCACAAAGAGTTTGTTGATAAATTGGAATATAATATCATATTTTTAATTAGAAAACAATTTTATGATATATTTTTTGGAAACATTCAAGGTATTGCTATGTGAAACTTCTTTCCATACATAATTTGTACACTTACATCCAAATATTTCCTCTGTATCACCTTTTTACTAAACTTTACGTTTTGACTTATAGGCTCTTAAAACTGTAGGGTGAGACAATAATGTCTAAGAAACTGCTCCTGTTGCAGAATAAAATTATTTTGAGTTAATATTGCATTCTTAATAGGCAGCTTAAAGTAAACCACTTTTTCCATATACTCTCCATATAACCTAAACTTGTTTCTATATTCTATTTATACATTCATGGGGTATGTCCGTTTAAATAAACCTTTATTTTATAAATATGTCTCTCATCGTGGCTAGAATAAAATAAATAAATCACTTCTTAACTACTCCGTCTACTATAAAAACTACATTTGAAAGAACACTGAAACACTTGAAAGAACAATGTTTTTATGAGTTTTACTTCGTTTTTAAGGTTTTTGTATTGTATAATCAAATATATTGTACCAATAATATTGTAATACTCATTTATTGTTTAGTGATATTTAGATTTATTTTATATTTTAACTGAAAAATTCTTTGTTATTATTAGTAATATATAACAATGTAATAGACTTTATTTATTTTTGTTTGTGGCAAGTTATTTTTTATTGCTCTGTGCACGTTATATAATGTATCTGTACAAATATAAAACAATCCACGGGTCCACAGGTCATCAATAATATTAATCTGTAAGTTTATCGTAGTAACCATTGCTTATTTTTTTCATTAAATTTGTAATAAAGACCAAATTTTACAATCATTACCCTCTTTTCTTGCCAAACTCAGGTTACACGACGTGTCACGTAATACGGTCAAGGCGAAATTTAATGTCTATGAAAGTATTTGAAAAGTAGATAGTACTTAAAACATTGGAACGGCATTTTAAACAATAATCGTAAAAAATGTGTCGTAAAAACAAACAACGGGACCTAGGAATCTAACAAAAATTGTTTAGTTGCGGATAGTTGTGTTGTATAGTTGCAATAAGGAACATATACACGAGACAAAAAACACTATTAAACGTAAGGATAAAGAAAACACACAAAAACACGAGAAAGAGGCTAACACTAAAGTGAGAAATTGCATATAGTTTGTTTGAAGACTTTCGTATGAATTGAAATTAAGCCTACATAAGACATTGGGAACCACAATTCATTAAAATGAAATTATTTGAGGCTACATACATTGAATTGGTAGGACCTACCAATCAGTAAAACATCAGTCGATATTAGGCCGCTTTTGTTACCAATTCTGATAAATAAACTAACAAGGGATCATAAAAATATAAAACAGATTAGTGACTTGTAATAAAAACATGTAATGTTCCAGCATGTTTTAAGAATTTCGTCACAAATGGACCAATAATAAAAAAGCCCACTCCCGTACTCTCCTTTTTGCCACTGTCTTGTTTCTCCCCTGACGATTGCCATTTACTTGGCCACAAGTCAATTGTAAGTGGTTGGTTGTAAATTCTGTAGATCAGTTATAATAATTTAATGTTGTGTTGTTTATTAATTAGATTAAGTGGATTTCACACACAAGATGTTTGTGATTCCTAACATTCGCGTCACAACGCTTTGTTATGATTAGTTAATTTCAATATAGATTTTAGTTATTAAGGGTATGCGGTTTTATCTATCCTGAGGAAGATATCAGATTGCAAATCTCAAAACGTAGTGTTTCTGATTTTGTATTATCACTGAACAATGGCAAGTATCCAGAAATGGCCTGTTTTAATTCTTCTCTTACAAATGTTTATTCAGCGTAACGTAATTATTTCTAATTAAATATGAAAAATTACA
>NW_025787248.1:0-13642 GCF_021130785.1 Homalodisca vitripennis
TTTCTGAGTTTGAAGACTGTAATTAAGTTGTTTCAACTAAAATATACACTTTAAAAAACTATTTTTGGCACATTAATGTTTTCTTAAATGTGTAAAGATAAGGAGGGGTTAATAATGTTTAAAAACTTTAAAATGAATTTTTATATTTATTTCAAAATATAACGATATTTATGTTATATTTTCAAACAGTCATTACTTCCTTATTAAATATAATTCAAATGGTATATTTTTTGAATCAAATCACTTAGGGAACTTGGGCAGTGCCGATGGTGCGCCGAGCGGTCTAAGGACGTCGGAACTTTGAAGTCTGAGTTAGAAGAGTAGCGGCATGGTTTGAATTCCTGTCTGTGACCCTTGGGCACTTTTTATCAGTACCATTGACCTTGTACTGTATCCGACTCTCCCTCCTTTATTCTGTTTGATAAGATCCTCGCACAGGCCCAATTGGCCCATGAGGACGGGCAGACAGAATAAGACTTAAAAAGGGGATCGGCTTTCTTAGAGCAAAAAAAAAAATAAATAAATACAAAAAAAACCTGTTGTCAATTCCAGTTTAAAACACGCTCTCTGCATATGAATAATCTAACCAAAGCAAAAACTGGATAGCACAGGAAACAAGTTCATCAGAGTAACTCGTAACCAAAAAAATTAGTTCAACATGTTTTTGTGCTTTTCAAATTTCACTTTCACTGCTTTCTGTATGTCAGGGAGTTAATAAATAAGTGTACATTATTATTATACTAATAAAGTGTTGAAAGAATAAAATAAATCAATTATTCAATATTGTTAATAAATCATACCATGTGGCAGTTTTTCAGTCCCCAGTTAAAAGCTTTGGCCTGGAAAATGTGTTGGTAAAAGTTATTGTTATATAGTTATAAGATTTAAATAATAGGATTTCAATAACAATATTCAAAAATTCTATATTGTTTATTGAATCTTCTACATTATAGAATTAAAAGTCAACTTTAACAATAATCCCGATCCAAAAGCTCCAAATTATAATCTTGCTTCAAACTTTCATATTATTAATAATTAAACAATAAGATTCACTTTTAAAACCACTTTTACACTGGTTACCAAAACTTCATGTCGCCATTGCCAGACGGATGTGTTGTTTAGGACTCTTTAGAGAAAAGATAGTTGATAATTCCGGAATACAAGGATGGTTGTGGACCGTTGTGCCTGGAAGACAGGCACAGGAAAATCAAATAAAACAAGTGCCAAAATATTACGAACATTAATATATGCAGAGAACACACAATCACTAATCACGTGTCGGTTTTCTCGTGTCGACAATAACCAAACAGTGTAAACTTTCTCTGGATAAACTGTAAGGATGTACTCCTCTCATTTTTTATATCATACTACCATGTATATGTTGTTTTTTGTTTCAATATGTGCATTATTTTATTATTAATTATTTTAATACCCTATATATTTACATTCTATAAACAAAATACAACACAATAGATTATTATACAATATTAAGAAACACTTAAATTTAATCTAAGAATTGCAATGAGTAGGAATAAAAACTTAAAAATTTTTAATCATTAATAGGCCTAAACGATAGCCTATTTCAACTAAATTGTTTTTTAATGTGGGTTTTTTTACAATATAATTAAAATGTCTCAAAATAAAAGACATTACCCTATGATTGTCACTCGTTCTCCCAGCATGGCCTGTCATGTAACTGTTTTTATGTGGCTATTGATTGACATTAAATAAGATTAATTCCCCATTCATTAATTTGATGCTAAATTGGTGTGAAACTTGGCATAACATCTAACCAACAAATGAAATGCAAGACAAGTACATATTTCACACAAATAATATAGTGGAGCCTTTTTCAGGGGGTTTTTTTCAAAATTTCTTTATTTTGGAAGAAATCATTATTTTGATTTGTCAATATTAGCCATTTAAAAACTTTATCCAACAAAGTTTTTAAAAGCTTATGAAAAAGGGACCCAATTTTAACCTCCTTTACGAAACTTAGTGCCAGAAATTATTATATTTTTAAATGTACGAAATCATTGGCTGAAAAAAAAATAAAACTGAAATTTTAAAATTTTTTATCTATGATACATAACAATATTAAATCAGCTAGTTAAAATTTTAAAATTTTGAGGTTTTTAGAACCATTCTTTGGGTGCGTAGCCTAAACTACTAATAAAATAAACACTCGCAAACACATCCAAGAGGTTCATGCCCACCTTCAGATTGATTTTGACATGGAATTTGATCTCAAACAATGATTATATTATTCAATGTTTTTAATGAAGTTATTTAACGAAACATACTAATTTTGTAAATGTAAATAATAATGATTATTATGTTAAAAAAATATAATACTGTCGATAGTTACTAGGTAAAATCCCAAGGCCTAAATTTTTACATACATGTTGTCTTAAAAACTTAACTTCCTTGAGGTTAAAACACTGTAAGATGTAAATAATATAACAAGTAACAAAATAAAAATTATTAAAAAATTGTCAATAAAAATAAATAGTTTTTTTACTATAAGCCCATAACAAAGTTATTACAAAAAACTAGGTTTTTGTTCATTATTAATTAAGTAACCATATTTTATTGTAGTTAAATTGATACAATGTTAATTTGTGCCATTGGCCGTGTTTGTAATATAAAAAAAAATTCGAACTTCTGTCCTTCGCCTAGTATTATACTATGGGTTTTCACATTTTTTTAATGAGGGTTAATAGAATTTTTGAATATACACTTTAAACTAAATCGGATTACAATATTAATTTGTGGTATGTAGTATTTAGTTTTATAAGTAAGAGTTTGCAGTTGATCAATAGAACCTGGCACCAGTCATGATGATTCTCATTAAATCTTTTTTCGTAGCACTAATAATCTTAACCCAAAATTGCTGCATAAAGGATAAAAAATACACACATTTAATAAAAATTTTGTTTTCTATAAATATATAGTGAGTTTACAAATTAAAGAATATAACTCTTGAAAATAAGGAAATAAGGAAAATAAGTATAATTATTAATATTTTTGGTTTTAGAAGAATCAAACCATTATGGTTGGGGAGCCACTCCGAAAGGCACTATCTAGTGATGGGTAAGTATATAGACAATATCTTAGTGAAATAGTATTATATTGATATACCCTGCTTGATTATATTATTCTATTTCATCTCTAATGATCAGCAAATCGGGTTTAGGTTGATGTAAATCAGATTAACATAATTTAAGGGGAGTAACACTTGTTTAGAGTGCGCATTTAATCCAAAACATTTTATTTATTGGTAAAATTATTGGGTAAATTGTCCATAAATATAGCCTACCTTATAAAATTATAATTTTCCGTGGGTTGGTTTTTCCTATCTAAAAACTACAAAAACTTTCTTCCATCAGTCATTAAAACCAATAAATTTTTGTTTAAATTAGTAACAGACTTTTCTAAAAATGTCTTATACCCTACTTTGCTGTATAATTTTTTGTTAAATTTTTAATAATGACAAAAGGTAAATTTTTTATACTTTTCAAAAAAAAATGAGTAATGGAATTTATTTAATTGTTGCTGTATAGTTCATTTCATTTTGAGTAAGAAAATATGCATATAAGAAGGCTTTATTCATGTACAAATGTATTAGAAAAACTTGTATTGCCAAAAATATTATGTATAGATCCAATTTCCATAATTTATGTGCATAACCGATTTTTGTTTTATAATGTGGTTTCATCTAGTTTGAGAAAAACTAGATGAAATTTGACATAAAATGGCTATTTCACATTTACATTTTTCACAATAACTTGATTTGATAGGGAATTGTTTTCCCCCTCCCCCCAAATTTGAGAAATTCTTTTTGCAAAATTAACATTTCATTAAAAAATTTTTAAATAAAATTTTGTTATGGCCTACTTAAAATGTAAATTACTTTGTTTAATTATAAACAAAAAATATATACATTTGCATATATTGCTCATAATTTATATTTGAAACAATTTTTTTTAAACCTTGAATGAAGCTCTAAAACGTCAAACACTACAGGATGAAATGACAGGCTACAATATAATAAGCGGCAGCAATACAATCGGATGAAGATTATCGATTTTGAATATCGATACTATTGAATACAACACTTTCTATAGGTATTCATAATTAATCATTGCCAGCTTTCTTTATTTAGACTAGTGACGTATTGACGAACTGTTGTTATTTCGTTTATGTAGGATAAGGTTAATGACAACATCAAAAACAATGGTAATGATTATACAAATATTGCCTCAAAATATTTTTATAAAGAAATTTTAAAAACTTGTCTCAGAAGTAACTGCATTTGCCCATCATTGACGAGAAATTATGATTATTGGTGGTGATCCATTCAAGCATTTTTTAAATGCTATCAAACATGTCTTACCCTGTTAAGTAATAGCCTACACGGCTCAAGAGTACTTTAAATAGAATTTAAAAAACAAATTCATTTCTTTTACATTCAAAAATATAACTTCTCTATACCTATATTAACATTTTTATAGCCTAAAACTTAATTCAATTTGACATCATCATTCAAAATTTATTGAAAGTAAAAACGTGTTTAGAAATAAATTCAAAATAAAAATCATGTATTTCGTTATTAAGTAATGGCGGCAAAAAACAGTATGTGTATTCTTTGCTTCGTAAGCAGTCATGTATATCCTTGAAAATAAATAAGTGTAAATGTTATTGTTTTTTATATTTATATATTATATTTTAATTTGTAATATTTATACATTAATGTCTACTTCCTAACTATATTGTTCTTTGAAATATATATTATGTTATTTGGTCTAACGTTTTGCTTTCAGTACTTTGTATGGTCATTAATACAGATAATACAGTATTTATTTACATTAGCGTGACCATGGAAAATGAACTTTTTTTTTCATGGGTTGGGCATTTATAGCCAAGTATTATTATCACAGGTGCATTATGAACTGGGGGCATATGAAAAGTATATTGTTGTATTATATTGATGCCTTTCGGACATTATTGCGTTAAGGAGCAGGGGCATCACGTGATCTGGGATTCGACTTTTGCAAGCTCGAGTTAATTTTTGACGTGACAACGTCTTAAATTAGGTTGCGGCTCGGAGTCACTCATGAAAAAATGTAACGCCCGGTAACGTTACGATGCCCGTCCAGTGGGTCCGCCGCACGGGATAAAGCAGATAACTAGGTTTATTCCTGAAAATGTGGAGTGCTTAGATTCGTCATTTACAACAACTACAACAATAAAGGTAAATAATTGTACACTGATATTTCATTATCGTAAACTATGATTGATTGATTAATTGTTAGATTGACACAAAAGTTGAGAAACTGAGTTTATAGGTTATGTCATACTATTGACAAATGTTGATAGTGTTAAGTAAATTATTAGTTTAAATCACTCTGCAATCAATCGTAATTCAGTCGATTGAGAAGAAACAGCGCGTATTGCTAGTCAAACATTTAAAATAACAAATTATAACCTCTAACCTGTCATAACAGTGCGACCAAACAAACGAACTAAACCGACCAATCACCACGCGCGGAGTTAGAATTTAACTGTGTTTAGCAAGAATTTCAAATTCCAATTTTAGTAAATGTTTTATTCAACTTTACCATTTACAATAACAAATTTTAATTAATTTCAAATTATGTACAATGTTTTAGTAAACAAAATATATTTCTATAGTTAAAATTTGTGCAATTCTTATTTTCATTCAATTCCTTGTTCCTATTGTGCAATTTAATAATATTCATATCAATAAATATTCTACCGAGAAAAAGACGTTTGTCACGTAAAATCTTCGCCCGTAAAACCGACTTTTACAGGCAACCATAATTTTTTTTTCTAAAAGAGCAAGCAATGTGCAGCACTGCGCAGCGGGCAGGCATCATAAAACTCCATACTCGTCTTTACGAATTGCTTCCACGTGAGATACCGAACATCCAAACACAAAGGTGTGCCATTACCACTACTGAACTAGGAGGGTAAGAATAGGTAAAGGTACGATAATTTCATCGATTTTATGCGCCGGTAAGATACACGATGGGTAGTTATTATCGTACCATGTTCAAGATTTTTGACAAATTTATACAAGTAACAAAACCAAAAAGCTAATTATAACATAATTTATTATACGAACATAAAATACTTTTTCATTAAATGTGTTTGGTAACGATTTATTTTATATGAAAGTACGACAATTTCTCGTTGTTGGTATGATAATCGGTTTTTAAAATCTGGCTATACTGAGTTTGAGCAGACCACGGAGTTATAGGAAACTGTCAAAAACGGAGTTTTCAGAGGATTTAAAAAAATCGTAGCAGCTACTTTGATTTTCGTTGCCAACAATTTTTTTTTCAATATTGTTTTTCAGGAAAAAAAATGAACATACCTTTCCATGGTCACGTTAATTTAAATTGATACCGATAATACAATATAATTATTAAAAAATCTTCATCCCATTGTGTTTGTGGCACTAAGAATGAGGATAGTAATATAATACAGTAGACGATATACTCAATGTGGTATAGGCTGTTTTATCAAAATCATCACCTACGTGGCTGTTAAGTAGATTCTATAGATTTGTTATTGTATTTGTTCTTTTTGTTTTTTAAATAATAAAAATATTTAGTTTTATTAATTGAACTAGTTCAGGAACTAGGTCAGGAGTAGTTCATGAAACAGGTTAGGATTCATGTCAGAGGATTAGTTCTTTTTATGGATGGAATCTATGGCAGTTTCACACTGCTGTTTGTGAACTGCTTATCATACTGCAGCCAAATGACACTAAATGTAGGTGGGTTAATCTGAAAGAGCTAAGGTCACCTAGATGCACTATAATTTAAAATAGATTAGAACTATGCATATTTAATTTAATTGTGCTAACTGTTAGCATATAGAGGCCTAATTAATGCTTAAATTTTAAAATTAACTTACTCTTTACTCCCTTTAATTTGGCGTTCCGTGGATTCATTGCTGATCGGCGCCATGATGGGCTTAAAGCTTCAGCCGTAACTTTGGGCTTGTTTTGTAATTTTCAATACTTCAACACTCAATTGTATGTAAGCGCCAGGCAGCTCTGAAATTAAAATTGTAGAAACAGTTAATTAAAATGTAAAAACGTGCAGACACTTTCAAAATATATAAAATTCAGTGGACAACAACCTGCGACACAAAATCATACCACACTCAGAAAACTAACTAAACCATCACAATCACAACACTAAAACTAAAATTTGACAGACTTATCAGTTATCAGTTGATTTTAAACAGTGTCTCCAACGCAAGAAAATAAAAGCCCCACCAATTAGAAACAATATTCCCTTCTATCCCTGGTAAACAATAAACATTAAATATTTTACCATGTACTAGATTCTATTAAAATGGAATGAAAATTGAGAGGCTTCCTTTTTTAGTGGTTTCCATTTTTGCATGCACAGAACAAGAAATAGATCACAGTAAAATCTATTTAAGGCTGTAGTGTATTTAGTGTGAGAAAGTACTAAGTTGGTAGGTATCCATAGTGATATTTAATGTCTGCACCAGTGATGTTGGCAGTATGTATTGTCAGGCGATGTAACATACGATGTGGTCTAAAAGAATAAAGAATGCTCATCAGGCTGCTCTCCTGTGACGTTCACATCACGCCCACTACCCTACAAACCAACGGTCCAAGCTGGCCAGCCAGCAGTCCACCCAGAGTCCACCACCAGACACCGTCATGTAACCTCCGCGTCCCGTTCCGTTCCTTTACGAGCGGTCCTAGAGCAATGTTACTCTAAATGTGTAGTTTAATTATTCTTCCCGACCCATAGAGAGTACAGTGTCGACCCGCATACATTACAGTGGCGACGAGGAAAACAACTGCAACAGTGAATTACAGTGATTTAGTGCGGAAGGGCAACAAGCGTAATGAACACGTGCAAATAACCGCGAATGTGCAAGGACATTCCGGACATTCCCAACGGTCGGGAGTAGTAAGGTACGCCGATCGATCGATAAAACTATTCTTGGTGTAAGCAGCGCACAAGCTGATTTTAATCGTTGCAATTAATGCCGTTAGACGATTATTTTTACCGGGGACATTTTAAACAGTTATTACGGAGTGTACAAGAAAACAAAATGGCAACTATCCGGGTCTATGGGTTATTTTGATAGTGCGGAAGAATCGTGGCAGTCTTATATAGAGAGATTTGAGTTTTTTATTGATTGTAATGATATCGATAATTCAAAGAAACTAAGCCACTTTGTTGACAGTTATGGGTGTAAGGACCTATACGTTACTGAAAGACTTAATTACACCAGACAAACCGTCTGACAAGTCGTACAAGGAAATTGTGGGACACTATAGCGAATCATCTGCATCCCAAGCCTTCTTTTTATCACGGAAAGATTTAAATTTAGTAGGCGGAATCAATTGGATCATGAAACGGTTAGCGATTATATTGTGCATTTAAAACAGTTATCTAAGTATTGTGAATTTGGTGATAAATTGCCAGACTACTTAAGGGGACAGATTAGTCGCGGGTCTGCGAGACCAACAGATACAGAAAAGACTTCTCGGGGAGGAGAACCTCACTTATGAAAAAGCCGTGCAACTAGCTACTGCAATGGAATTTGCTGAGAAGGGGGCGGCCCAGATGACAACTGCAGGAGGACGTATTCACCGGAATGCAGAGCAGCGGGTCGATACCGAAAAGGACACAGGCGGCGAGCATCGCAGCGAGACGGTCATCGGACGGCGGGAAGGCGCTGGGAGACATCACCTGCTATTGTTGCGGCAAGCGGAGGATCACACACACAGCAATCGCAATGTCGGTTTCGTGAGTACACGTGTAATCATTGTAAAAAGAAGGGACACCTTGAAAGAGTTTGTAGATCGAAAAATTATGTTAACAAACCTAATGAGAACAACACCAAATGTTTTTACAAATAGGTCCTAAGGAGCTTTCAGCTAAAGGGAAACAGTTTTACAGCAATAAAAAGCAATATGTTTATAAAGGTAGGCAGCACTATGTAGAGGAAAGTAAAGAATCAGCAGAGTCCGGTTCAGATAATCACTGGAAACATAAAGACAATGACGATGTGTATGACATTTCCAATCTATTTACGGTTAAAGAAATAGAAACTAAGATTAATAAAATTGAGCCAATAACGGTACAGTTATTAGTGGAAAGTAAGGAAATTGTATTTGAAGTCGATAGTGGAGCTTGTGTTTCAGTTATGTCAGAAAAAGATTGTAAGACTAAGTTAGGAAATATAAACATGTATCCAACTAGCTTAGTATTAAGTTCATATACACATGAAAAGATCAGGCCTTTAGGTAAGGTTATGGTCAATGTACAACATAAAGGTAAAGAGAAACAATTAGCTTTATACATCGTAGCTAATGGGGCTAATCCCTTGTTAGGGCGTGATTGGATGCAAGCATTAGATTTAACAGTTAGAGTGCCTAGTAATGTAAACAATGCACAGTCAGCCGATCGCACGAGCATGGTGGGGGTTGTGCCAACTGCAGGCGGCAGCGCGGCAGACGCATGCACGCCTGTCAGTGGAAGCCACAAACACAGCCTGTAGAGGTAAACAAACAAACATCTGTCAATCCGTCTGTTGTCAACAACAACAAACAAGTAGAATTAACTGTACAATGAGTTTCCAAATGTATTTACGGATAAGTTGGGATGTTTCAAGGGTGCACCCAGTTAAATTAAAGTTAAAAGAAAATGTAGTACCAAAATACTTTAAACCTAGGACGTTACCTTTTACACTTAAAGAAAAAGTAGAAGCCGAGCTGACTAGACTAGAACAAGAGAAACGTTATTTCACCAGTAGATACCAGTGAATGGGGGACTCCCATTGTACCAATTATTAAGGCTAATGGGAAAATAAGAATTTGTGGGGATTATAAAAATAACTGTAAATCCTTTCTTGGAGGTAGACCGACACCCGTTACCGAAAATTGAAGAAATATTTTGCCAGCCTACAAAACGGAGAAAAATTCTCTAAAATAGATTTATCTTCAGCTTATCAGACAGCTTAAAAACTAGATGTAAGATAGTCAAACGTATTGTAACAATTAGCACACACAAAGGATTGTATGCTTACAATCGCCTATGTTTTGGTATCAGTTCAGCAACCGGGAATATTCCAGAGAATAATAGAAACAAACATTACAAGGTATCCCGGGGGTAACTGTATTTTTAGATGACATTCTGAGTAACAGGTAAAAACAATGAGGAACACATGCATAGACTTAGACTAGTGTGTCAAAGACTTGAAGACAATGGGTTCACAGTGAGCAAGAAACAAATGTAAATTTTTCTGTGACAGTTTAGAATATTTAGGTTTTGTTATCAGTAAACAAGGGTTGCATACCGCACCTAGTAAGGTTGAAGCAATTGTCAAGGCACTGAACCTCAAAATGTGACACAGCTTAAAGCCTTCCTTGGTCTTGTTAATTACTATTCACGTTTCATTCCTAGGATATCCACTATTTTAACCCCAATGTATCAGTTGTTAAGAAAGGATACCGATTTTGTATTTAATTTAGCATGTAAGAAGGCACTACAAGAGATTAAGCAAAAGTTAATCTCTGCTGAAGTTTTAGCGCATTATGATCCTGCATTACCACTAGTGGTAGCCAGTGATGCTAGTCCATATGGCATTGCATCAGTTTTGAGTCAGATTCAATACGACGGTACAGAAAGACCTATATCATTCGCAAGTAGAGTGTTAAAATAGCGCTGAGAAAAACTATTCACAAATAGATAAGGAAGCATTAAGCATTGGTATTTGGTGTTAAGAAATTTAGTCAATATTTATATGGTACACAGTTTTTGTTAAAGACTGATCATAAGCCTTTAGTGGCTATTTTTGGACCAAAGAAAGGGTTACCTGCTTTCGCAGCCAGTAGGTTACAACGATACGCTTTGTTTTTAAGTGGTTTTCCAATATGAGATTGTGTATGTTTAAGTCCCAAAACCATGGCAATGCCGATGGTTTATCTAGATTACCTGTAAATAGTGAGATTAAAGATGAAATTTCGGATGATGACCTTAATATTAATGTCATAGGTACCTATTTGCAGTGTTTAGCTGAAAATGACATACCATTAAGCTATGTAGACATAAAAAGAGAATCAATGGTAGATAGTGAAATTAAAAAGGTAATATCCTATGTAGAATTAGGTTGGCCTATTGTAACTGAACCAGATCTAAAGCCATTTGAAATTAGACAGTCGGAATTAACCTTGGAGCAAGGAATCCTAATGTGGGGGTACAGGGTGGTAATACCTAAAAGGTTTCAGAATAAACATTCTGAACGAATTGCATACTTCACACATAGGTATTGTTCGCATGAAGGCATTAGCCCGTGCATATGTATGGTGGCCTAATATCGACCGGGACATAGAACAACTAGCTAACAGCTGTGCAGCCTGTTTGGAGGAACGAGCAAAACCGCCCAAGGCTTTCCTGCATCATTGGAATGTTCCGGAACGAGTTTGGTCTTCGAATTCATATTGATTTTTTTGGACCTTTTCAGTCCAAGTTATTTTTGGTGGGTAAAAAGATGCGTACTCTAAGTGGCCAGAGGTGTTGCCCGTTGCTTCAACGGCAGTCTGTTCACACGATTGTTGAAATTAAGGGAATTATTTAGTAGGTATGGTATTGTAGACCACATAGTGTCCGACAACGGACCACCTTTTACCAGTCAAGAGTTTTAAAGAATTTTTGATGTCAAATGGGTATCAAACACACGTTTTCACCACCATACCACCCAGAAAACCAATGGTTTGGCAGAACGGTCAGTCAGAACTATTAAAAATAAATTGAAAACAAGCTCTTCATAATTCCAAGGATTTAGAATTAGCTTTGAGTAACTTCCTGTTCACTTATAGAAATACAGTGCATTCTACTACCGAATCTATCGCCAGCTCAATTAATGTTGGGCAGATCGCTAAAGTCTAGGTTAGATTTAATTCGCCCTAATGTTAAAGCAATAATGTCAGATAATCAAGAAAAACAACGATTGTACTATAGGGGTAGTAAAACTAGACAGTGTAGCTATTGGACAACCAAATCATAGCCAGAGATTACAGAGGTAGGAATAAGTGGATACCAGGTGTGGTAGTTTCACGATTAGGACCAGTCACGTATTTAGTTGAACTGAATACGGGCATGAGGTGGAAACGACATATCGACCAGTTGGTAGGTTTACAGTGTAGTCCGGAAAATGTCTGAGTTGACAACAATGCCTAGACTTCCCAGACGCAAGCGTGGCAACAGAGCACACGCAGGAAACGATCGATATACAGTCGCGGGACAGAGCGAGCGCAAGGTCGCCAGTACTTTTAGCAACGACCTTGCCCCCCTCTCCGCAAAACCATAACAATAACAGAAACGCTCAGGGGCAAAGCCCCAGCCCACGTACAAATGTAAACAATAACAGTTCCAGCGTTTCACCCAAACAAATGACACCTGTTAGACGATACCCACTAAGGGATCGTAAACCTTTAGTCAAAATGGACTTGTAAATACAACCCAATTGTGACTTGTATATAATTAATATTGTTTAAGCATTATTATTATCGATTTGTTAATTGTGTTCATTCAATGTGTTATTAATTGCTATATTCTGATTTATTGGTTTTGATTGAAGTGTTTTGTGTTAAATGATTATATTGAGTTTGTATTTTGTTCTTCTATAATCTATACTTACAAAAATAAAAGAGTATAATCGTCAATTTTCTTATTCATTGTAATTGATTTAAAATTGGAGAATTGTAAAACAAATTGTAATTGATAAAATTTCTAAAATTGTAGGGGACTTATGTATTTAAGGGGGAGGATTGTAGTGTATTTAGTGTGAGAAGTACTAAGTTGGTAGGTATCCATAGTGATATTTAATGTCTTGCACCAGTGATGTTGGCAGTATGTATTGTCAGGCGATGTAACATACGATGTGGTCTAAAAGAATAAAGAATGCTCATAGGCTGCTCTCCTGTGACGTCACATCACGCCACTACCCTACAACCAACGGTCCAAGCTGGCCAGCCAGCAGTCCACCCAGAGTCCACCACCAGACACCGTCATGTAACCTCCGCGTCCCGTTCCGTTCCTTTACGAGCGGTCCTAGAGCAATGTTACTCTAAATGTGTAGTTGTTAATTATTCTCTTTTCCCCGACTCCTAATAGAGAAGTAACAGTGTCGACCTCCGCATACATTACTAAAGGCTAAAACGTCAACAGAACATTATTACCGAAACAGGACTGACTGAAGTTAGGTAAGCTTGTTTTTCTTCTTATGAATCAGCAGCACTTGACCAGATGGGGGGACTGCTTGCTCTTAAGCACCCCTTGGAAAATAGAGCACCCCTCTGGGGCTTTGGACGTCATGGCAAGGGGGTGCTTAAGTTAATGCATGAATTGTAGTCATGGTCCCTGAATTGAACACCCCCCTTGTTCAAAGAGGGTGCCTTTATTCGGCGCATGGACATGACCCCAGTCACTGAATTAGCACCCCCTAGCATTCAATCAGCAACAATTTAGGTAGATGTTGTCTTTTAGAGGAGATTTAATTTTAATCGTAAATATAATAGTTTTTAATTTGGATTATCTGTGACGCTGTCACTTAT